>NC_059227.1:15133346-15278346 GCF_020615455.1 Coregonus clupeaformis | reverse complement strand
ATTTATTTCATATTTCTATGGTACCAACTAGTCCTACTTTTGATATGTTTTTGCATCGTATCAAGGCATAATACAAAGAGATGCTTTAAAGAATAGAGGGTTTACAGAAATCAACGATGCAATGAATAGGACTTGGAGTTCTCTGTTCTCTGTTCTTTCCAATTCCATTCTTCTCTCTCATTAGAAACCTATCAGTTCCAAAAAGCAGTCCCTGTAAGCCATTTTAGCAACGTCTTAGCAAGGGTAGCTAGCTAATCCTAAAACATCCAGTTGGTAATGATCCTAAAGGCTAAGTGATCCCTGAGGGGATGAATGTCTGGGATAAGACCTTTGGTTAGACAAGTCTTCAGTGTAGTCACTATGTAATCCTTTTAACATTTTCTGTCTGATTCAGGAGGTAACAACACAGCATGGGTTGACATCTGCCATTTTGAATCATTATCTACACTGTAATGGATTTGAACTGGGCTTGAGGATGTTGTGTTCATTGACGGTATTGTGTAGTGGAGGTCTTCGGCTGTCAATGAGTCTTTATCTAGGGGCTGAGGTTAAATGAAGGAGCCAAATATGTGACATCGAAATTCTAAAAGACGTCATTGGCGGTTCTAATGTTAATGATTATTTAGCAGCCAGGTAGGTTACGGAGAATAAATGATATTTTAAAACAACGACCAGATATATAATTGTAAGTATTGACCAGTGTTAAACTGGAGTATGTACTGTGACTATACGTGGCATCAATTTGTTAAATAAATTCTCTCCTCCTGTCCTCTAAAGACAAATGAATTTGCCTTTTGCTTTGTGAGACTACAGGAATGAAGAAATGTATTGCTAACGAGTTGGAGCCAAATTACAACTGATATGAAGCTTGGCTGGAGAGAGACGCTCAGCTCTGAGATATAAAAAATTGGATTAAAAATGCATTTGATTTCCTTCCTATCGAGGTTTCTGCAATTACCAAGCCAGTTAAAATGAGGAAAGGCGTTTTCCTATCTCTCTCACACACACACAGACACACACAGAGACACACACACTCTCCTCCCCCCACACCTACACACACACATTCCTCTAGACTGTAAAGCAGCTATATAAAAACACTGCTTGGCTTTCATGTTGTGTGACCAGATGGTGAGGTTGGAGCAGCGTACATCCAGCAGCACCAGAGATGAGGGGAGTCTTTGAGGAGAGAAAGACTCTCAATCTGTTGGTGTAATTGTATCCCTCTCTGCTCTTCATACCTCCCTGACTCTCTCCTCAACATCACTACTTTCACACCCCATCAACACACGCTACCTTTCCAAGTGAGAACCATCGCTGTAGTCGGTGGCCATCTTTGTTGCCGATTATGTAAATAAGTCAACCACAACAACAGAAACAACAACAAGGGGTATTGACTAGGGCTGTTACGGTGACCATATTAGTGCCACAACTCATGATGGCAGTCAAATTCCACGTGACCGTAGTCATGGTAATTAGGCTTCTCCAAGCGCTGATGCTGCTGATGGTCATTAGTAGCCTACCAAACTTGCTAACTGCCTGGTACTCAGCATTCTATTGTCCCTTTAATAACTTTGACATCATTGCAAATGTAATCGAAAATCTAATCAAACATTGATCCCATGATCTCATGTTGTGCAACATTTCTATAGGCTATGCAATTGCGTGAGAAAACAGAGTTTTGATGGCCTCTATTAAAAAGAGGAGGATCCCATCAGCTTTCTATAGGCTAGGCCTACTATATTTATTTATCAACTTTCCTAATAGTAAGCACATTGCTTCTCTTTACAACAGGAGTATAGCCTACCTGGCTGGCATGAAAATGAACCACTTGAAAAGCATCCTCCATTTGCTATTTAAGTGCATAGATGACATGTATTTTTTTTCGGTTGACCCTTTTCAAGACAGGTGCATGATAATGGACAATATTAGCCTATCACTTGTGAATGATATATTATCACTTGTAATGTTGCCCAGCTTAAGGCAAGAAACAACGCATGCTTTTTTTGTGACTTTTTCAAATCATTGTCACACACCTCATGTAGCCTAGTCCATAGGCCTATATGTTTTGATAATGTTTGTATCACAACTAAAGTGGCCAAACAATTTCTTAAAATAAAGCACATTAATCCCCTTTACAATGGGTGTAGAGCCTAACTGGCATACATACGCAGTGCGTGAGTTTCAAGTTTGGGGAAGATAATTTTGTCACGACTTCCTCCGAAGCTGCCACCTCTCCTTGTTCGGGCAGGCTTCGGCGTTCGTCGTCACCGGCATTCTAGCCACAGCCGCTCCTCATCTCATCATTCCATTTGTTTTGTCTTGTTTATTGTGGAGGATAGTGAAGCTCAAAATACGCCAGGATATTTCCCTGTGTGCCTTGCAAAACAGGCGCACTGGAGTGTTTTGACGCGTTACTGCGTAACTCTGTGGTTGCGGAATAAACCCTGTTATTCTGTGATTTACCCTTCTGCGCCTGACTCCTTCGACATCACCTCATCACACATTTTCACCATAAAAATGCAACTTTATAATAACAAAAGCATTATATGCATAATTTGTGGTCACTTTTGAGAATGATATTTTCCTGCTAATGGTGCATTCGCGCTTATAGCCTACTGCTGTGTGCACATTGCTGTGCTTATAATGTGAAGAAATAGCCTAATAGTTTATCAACATTGTAAGCTAAATGTTGTCATCTGTTGCGTCAGGCTCATTGCTTAAAACAGGTTTTTCAATGCTAGTGGTTGTATTAATTTGGGATCTATCGCATCCCACAACTGTTATTTCTCAAACAGAATATGTCAACTTTTGTACTATGGGGGATAGTAGATTGACATAGGCTAGTGCTTTTGCTGTTCATTAGACCTACTCATCTTGTTGTTCTTCCAATATCTTCAATGTGCGCCTCGGAATTGGATAAGGACGCGCACAGTTGCGTCCCCAATGTGTCTGTCTTCACTTGTAGCCTGTAAGAAAGACACAATCACCTGACAGAGAGCCTTGTGAGTGAGAGGTGCTTCGGCACGCAGCCGGGAGAAGGGAATTATAATGATTATATTCAGCCGAAAGGCACAACGGTCACTGGCCGCAAAAGGCATGGATTTTTTTTAGGGGGCATTACGGCCACACAAAGGGGATGCAGCCGGGAAATTCTAGACTTTATCAAGTGCTTGTCAAATTGTGAATGAGAGACTGATGAAGTGTGTACAGCCTGCGTTCATGCAACTTTTTTTCAAATCATCATTAGAGTCGCATCATACGGCCTTAGAATGTACAGTGAGGGAAAAAAGTATTTGATCCCCTGCTGATTTTGTACGTTTGCCCACTGACAAATAAATGATCAGTCTATAATTTTAATGGTAGGTTTATTTGAACATTGAGAGTAAGAATAACAACAAAGACATCCAGAAAAATGCATGTCAAAAATGTTATAAATTGATTTGCATTTTAATGAGGGAAATAAGTATTTGACCCCTCTGCAAAACATGACTTAGTACTTGGTGGCAAAACCCTTGTTGGCAATCACAGAGGTCAGACGTTTCTTTCTTGGCCACCAGGTTTGCACACATCTCAGGAGGGATTTTGTCCCATTCCTCTTTGCAGATCTTCTCCAAGTCATTAAGGTTTCGAGGCTGACGTTTGGCAACTCGAACCTTCAGCTCCCTCCACAGATTTTTTATGGGATTAAGATCTGGAGACTGGCTAGGCCACTCCAGGACCTTAATGTGCTTCTTCTTGAGCCACTCCTTTGTTGCCTTGGCCGTGTATTTTGGGTAATTGTCATGCTGGAATACCCATCCACGACCCATTTTCAATGCCCTGGCTGAGGGAAGGAGGTTCTCACCCAAGATTTGACGGTACATGGCCCTTCCATCGTCCCTTTGATGCGGTGAAGTTGTCCTGTCCCCTTAGCAGAAAAACACCCCCAAAGCATAATGTTTCCACCTCCATGTTTGATGGTGGGGATGGTGTTCTTGGGGTCACAGGCAGCATTACTCCTTCTCCAAACAAGGCGAGTTGAGTTGATGCCAAAGAGCTTGATTTTGGTCTCATCTGACCACAACACTTTCACCCAGTTCTCCTCTGAATCATTCAGATGTTCATTGGCAAACTTCAGACGGGCATGTATATGTGCTTTCTTGAGCAAGGGGACCTTGCGGGCGCTGCAGGATTTCAGTCCTTCACGGCGTAGTGTGTTAGCAATTGTTTTCTTGGTGACTATGGTCCCAGCTGCCTTGAGATCATTGACAATATCCTCCCGTGTAGTTCTGGGCTGATTCCTCACCATTCTCATGATCATTGCAACTCCACGAGGTGAGATCTTGCATGGAGCCCCAGGCCGAGGGAGATTGACAGTTATTTTGTGTTTCTTCCATTTGCGAATAATCGCACCAACTGTTGTCACCTTCTCACCAAGCTGCTTGGCGATGGTCTTGTAGCCCATTCCAGCCTTGTGTAGGTCTACAATCTTGTCCCTGACATCCTTGGAGAGCTCTTTGGTCTTGGCTATGGTGGAGAGTTTGGAATCTGATTGATTGATTGCTTCTGTGGACAGGTGTCTTTTATACAGATAACAAGCTGAGATTAGGAGCACTCCCTTTAAGAGTGTGCTCCTAATCTCAGCTCGTTACCTGTATAAAAGACACCTTGGAGCCAGAAATCTTTCTTTCTGAGAGGGGGTCAAATACTTATTTCCCCCATTAAAATGCAAATCAATTTATAACATTTTTGACATGCGTTTTCCTGGATTTCTTTGTTGTTATTCTGTCTCTCACTGTTCAAATAAACCTACCATTAAAATTATAGACTGATCATTTCTTTGTCAGTGGGCAAACGTACAAAATCAGCAGGGGATCAAATACTTTTTTCCCTCACTGTATAAAAAATCTAAACATATAGCCCAACATTTGTATCACAACTAAAGTTTCATAAATAACTCTAAATTAAGCATATAGGAGTACTCTTTGTTAACCACTCAACACAGAATAGCTGCATGTGCGCACTCCCTCAAATCGTTTGGAGAAAATATCCTTTCAATTTTATTCAGCTACACTACCAGGCAAAAGTTTGGACACACCTACTCATTCAAGGGTTTTTCTAAATTTGTTACAATGTTTTACATTGTAGAATAATAGTGAAGACATCAAAACTATGAAATAACACACATGGAATCATGTTGTAACCAAAAAAGTGTTAAACAAAAAATGGATTTATTGTGATGGTGATTTATTAGACAAATATTTTTCCAAAGGTCTGTATCAGTGGCCTTTAGGCTATACGTGGAAGCCAGGAGACCGGCAGTTATTTGCTTGACAATCAACAGCTGACAAAATTTCATGACCACCACAGTCCTAGTCAGGACATATTCATGTTGTTGATTGAAAGCTGATTCACACAGGGTTTCTATGCACAGTGATAGTGTTCTCCAAATGCATCAGACAGACATGGCTTATTAACTATTTATGCCTTAGAGTTTAGATTCACTGCATTGTTTAGAGAGAAAGTAGTTTGGAGAGGATTATGTGACATATAAACTTGGAGGAAACATACTGTGATAGTATTATGGATTGGCCTCAGTTACAATTTTATAATATGCTTCAACTTCAGTACCTCACCATTCTCATTGTAGGTCATTGTTTAGAACAGTGTTTCTTAATCTTGGTCCTGGGGACCCAAAGGGGAGGACATTTACATTTTTGCCCTATCACTACACACCTGATTCAAATGATCAACTCATCATCAAACCTTTGATTAGTGGAATCAGGAGTGTAGTGCAAGGTCAAAAACTAAAATATCCTTTTACGTTCTCGAGTGTCTCTATGTTTGCTGATTGGTTCTCATCCTTGGCTTTAGATCAGTGACTAACTTAACTGAGATAAAATAGTGGTGACTTCAGCCAAACAATAACTGACTTATAAGCTGAGAACCAGAGAGAATGGAAAATGACTTTAACTACCACTGTAAGGAATCACCGTAAATACACTGAGAACCTTGACAAACTGGCCATAGAACTAAAGAGGCCTTACAATGTGGGGCTAGATGTAGTCTCCTGTTCCAGGTTTAGGGTTAGATAGGGGACACAGTGTAGACTACACTGGTGCCCTTGAGAACAAGACTTGGGGACACCATACAGGCTAGCACCAGACGAAAAGGTGACTTACGATGTGTAGGATGATGTAGTTACTGTACTGTACTGCACTGTGGCCCTGGCTTGGGGACACCATGTAATGATAACAGTGGGGAAAACAGTAGACTGAAATAGAACTTACGATGTGTAACATGATGTAGTCTCCGAGTCGTGGAGCGCTGTCGATGCGGACCAGGATGCCGTCCTTGATGGTGGTGCTGAAGCCCACAGCCAGGCGATCGGTACGCGTGCTGGGCCTCTCATTGTTAGGCCACGTGTACGTGATCAGGCCCCCGCCCTTACCGAAGATATAGGTGGTACCAGCTGCAGAGGGAGAGAAGAAGATGGAAGAAGATGACTTTGTTGTCCAATGTACATGAATATGCAACGGAAATGTGTGCTCTGCATTATCCCAACACCTCCAAAACACAGATAAGGAGACATGGAGGGAGAGATGGGAGAGAGAGAGAGAGAGAGAGAGAGAGAGAGAGAGAGAGAGAGAGAGAGAGAGAGAGAAGGTTAGAGAATGAATGAGATTCTCGAATACAAGGTGCAAGCTTAATGGTCCATAACTACACACCAAGGACGGTGAGGTCACCGAGTTAAACTTTAACACAACACATTTTCCTAATTTCTCCTCCAAACTGGATTCACCTTGTTTTGGATAAACGCTGTATAACCAAATCCTCCCCGAACCACCTAGCCAATGGCGTAAAAGCAAATTCCTCCAGTTCTATTTCGGGGTTCTAAATTGTAATCGTATTCAGAAAGTCTTCCACCTGAGGTCGGAGACTTCAGCTCCCAGGGTGCATATCTGGCCTATAGCAGCTCTTAAATATAGACCCTGCCTGGGAATAACAGGCGCAGCAGCCAAAAACGGATAAGTCTTCCGATCCTCATGTATTAAACATAAGACTGCAACCTAAGAACAAAGTCTGGCACTGTAAAAAAAATTGACAAACCTTCCTCGAATTTAAGTTAACAAATGCAGACCAAGAAAAAAGGGGACTACAGGACTGTAGTCTAACAGATCAGGGTATAAGTCTGAAATACACCGTCCTATATATAGGCACAGTCTAATTAACACCACTGTTTGGATCCAACTTGGCTCTAAAATAGCTCTTTATCGAATTGGGAATTGAGGCTCTATTTATGTGTGTATATATATATATATATATATATATATATATATACATATATATGAGTGTTTGTGTACGTGTGTGCGGTTGTCTAGAACCACTTAGACGTACGACACACCTCACCACACCACCACTACAGTGGTAAATGTGCAGATGGTAGGCCAGACCTAGACCAAACCTAGAGAGGGGGGAATTGCTAGTGAAGTGCTATAGAGCATGTGTCCTTCCTCCCCATCTCTCCATCAGTATATTAATTCATTGTTCCAGCTCTCAGTCTTTCAACTCCAACATCTTTCTGGTCTATCTGGGTGGCTGTCTAGCCAACTCTTCTCTTAAACAGAAAACAATCTGGTCAGTACTGTAGACAGGACCCAGGAGACTCAGAAACATATGAATAGAGAGGGAGATAGAGAGAAGAGAGAGAGAGAGAGGGAATAGAGAGGTAAAGAGAGAGAGAGAGGGAATAGAGAGGGATAGAGAGAGAGAGAGAGAGAGAGAGAGAGAGAGAGAGAGAGAGAGAAAGCGAGCGAGCGAGTAGAGTATTACTTTATTAATTCTGACTTGGGAAATTGTTTTATTTAACATTTAAGTCATTTAGCAGATGCTCTTATCCAGAGCGACTTACAAATTGGTGCATTCAACTTAGGATAGCCAGTGGGACAACCACATCTTGATCACAGTAAGTACACTTCTTCAAACAAGCAGCTGTGAGCAAAGTCAGTGCAATCAGGGACAACTGATCACAGCATGCATCAGCAATGACTTCCAATGACAGAATACGCAACAATGACCAACACATTATAAAAAACAAAACATATTAAGACACAAAGGCACATGCACCAACCATAGCATCCCTAAAAGAATAGTCTGAGAGAGAGTGAGAGAGAGAGAATAGAGAGGGACACGACAGGAGCCATCAGTTAACTGTCTCTAACCTGCCTCCAGGCACAGTGTAATAGAACTCCTCCTAGTCTGTATATGTACTGAAGAATCTGGCACAGCTTGAGGTTCGGCCCTACAGATCACACGAGTAACCAATCAAGACACACATAGAGCAAGGTTTCCCAAACTCGGTCCTGGGCCGAGCTGTGTAGGGCTAGGGCAAAACACTAAATGTGCACCCAGGGGGGCCCCAGGACCGAGTTTGGGAAACCCTTATATAGAGTAACATCCTCATATACTTTTTTTGTACTGAAGAAGCTTAACAACCATTTTTACTTTAGCCCTGCATTCTGTATATGAGTAACCATTGCTATGCTCCAAGACAGTGCTTCATAATGTAGTTTTCGCTCTCTCATGTATACTGTGAGCCAGTTCCAAGCCATGTATCCTGTTAGACAGTGAGACAGCTATTAGCCTCCAGCTAGGTCAGGCTGGACATGGCCTTGCTTTGTCTTTCCTGAAACTTCCTTCCTGCCAGAAGAGTTCAGCCAGCATCAGATCAGTCATGGAGTAAAACCTTTCTCTGCTGTGTGTGTGTGTGTGTGTGTGTTACGCACAGTGTGTTTCTGTGGACGATGATGAGAAGCGAAGATACAGCACCCCAGGGAGCCAATTATCACATTGAGGAGATTTGCTTAGATTATGGAGACAGTGTTCAATCACTCACACACACACACACACACACACACACACACACACACACACACACACACACACACACACACACACACACACACACACACACACACACACACTCTCTCTCTCTGATTGACTGAGCAAAGTCAGACTTGTCAAAACCCCACAAAACCTCACATTTAAAGTGGCCCTTACTACTGCAAAAATGTACGTAATACAGTATAATGCAGACTTCAGATAACTCAAGTGTGTGTACATGTAACATGTAGCCCAGTGATTCTCAGTCCTGGTCCTGGGGACCCAAAGGGGTGCAAATTGTTGTTTCTGCCTTAGCACTACACAGCTGATTCAAATAATCAAAGCTTGATGATGAGTTGATCATTTGAATCAGCTATGTAGTGCTAAGGCAAAAACAAAAATGTGCACCCGTTTGGGTCCCCAGGACCAGGATTGAGAACCAGTGCTGTAGACTGTTGCTTTATGCAATGTAAATTGCATGCAGAACAGAATGACAGGACTGTGGCATGATTCATATTTATGGACAATGAGAGATAGAGTGCATGAAGGAAACTGGGTGGATTACAGCTACACAACTAATGGAATGTTTCCTGGAGATTCAGAAAGGCTTTCACAGGTTTTAATGCATCTCCCCTCCCCTCTCCTCTCCTCTCCTCTCCTCCCCCTCTCCTCTCCATGCCAGTGTCACGCCCTGGCTCTGGGGACTCTTATTATGTTGAGCCAGGGTGTGGATTTTTCTATGTTATAGTTTTCTATGTTGTGTTCTAGTTCGTGTATTTCTATGTTGGCCAGGGTGGTTCCCAATCAGAGGCAGCTGTAGCTTGTTGTCTCTGATTGGGGACCATACTTAGGCAGCCTGTTTGGCACTGTTTATTGTGGGATCTTGTTCCGGAAGGTTTTGTGTTCAACCCAGGACTTCACGTATTGTTTGTTTTGGTTCGTGTTGTGTACTGCAATAAAGGAATGTACGCATATCACGCTGCGCCTTGGTCCTCATCTATCGACGATCGTGACAGCCAGTTCATGCCCCATTGTGGAAAAGTCTAATTCAACCAAATCTCAGCAACATTATTAGCAAAGTCATTAGAGGAATAAGAAGATAAACAACATCACAATTGATCATTTCAGAATGTTTACCTTTTATATATATATATATATATATATATATATATATATATATTACTGGTGACTTCAACTCTAATGATTTTGTATAGTATTGTATAGTATTATCTTGGCTTGTGCTTTCTCCCGAGGTATTGATTAAGGCTTACACCTGCTACTCCAGGTGGGATCAGGTAGAAGCAAAAATGACCTCACAAGATGCACATAATCTAGGTATATGGGCTGATGCACTATTTTCATTGTCACGATCGTCTACGAGAGAAGTAGACCAATGCGCAGCGTGTTGAATGAACATGTTTAGAATTTATTAATAAAACACGAACAAAACAATAAATGACTCGTAACGTCCAACGGTAAAACAAATACCGACACGGAACAAAAAACCCACAACCACAAGGTGAAAACAGACAGTTTAAATATGGCTCCCAATCAGAGACAACCAGCGAACAGCTGACACTCGTTGCCTCTGATTGGGAGTCACTCAGGCAAACACAGAAATAGACAACCTAGAACACCCAACATAGAAACAGAACACATAAACGAACACACCCTGGCTCAACATACAGAGTCCCGGAGCCAGAGCGTGACAGTACCCCCCCCTAAAGGCGCGGACTGCGACCGCGCCTCAACAAAACCCACACAGGGGAGGGCTGGGTGGGCATTCCTCCTCGGAGGCGGCTCCGGCTCCGGGCTTGACCACCACCCTTCCATAATTCCCCCGTAGCGCCCCTGGTCCGGTCTGACCCCGCTGGCTGGATCTGGACTGGACATCGACGGAGTGGATTGCTTACGCTCCGTTGTGGAGCAGCTGACCGGTACCTGATCAGGCACCAGACTGACGACGCGCACCCCTGGCTTGGCGCGTGAGGCAGGAACGGACCGGACCTGGCTGACGATCGCCCCCTGGCTTGGTGCGTGGAGCAGCAACGGACCGGACCGGGCTGACGATACGCACCCCTGGCTTGGTGCGTGGGGCCGAACGGGCCTCACCCGGACTGACGACTCGCACCCCTGGCTTGTGCGTGGAGCAGCGACGGGCCTTACCAGGCTGGACGACTCGCACCCGCGCTTGGTGCGAGTAGCAGGAACGGGCTGAACCAGGCTGACGACTCGCACCCCTGGCTTGGTGCGAGTGGCAGGAACGGGCTGGACCAGGCTGACGACTCGCACCCCTGGCTTGGTGCGAGTGGCAGGAACGGGCTGGACCAGGCTGACGACGCACACCGTAGGCTTGGTGCGTGGAGCAGGGACAGGCCGGGCTGGACTGGCGACGCACACCGTAGGCTTGGTGCGTGGAGCAGGGACAGGCCGAACTGGGCTGGCGACGCACACCGTAGGCTTGGTGCGAGAGGCAGGAACAGGCCGGACCGTACTGGGGACACACACCACTGGCCCTACGCAGGGATCAGGAATGGGCCGGACCGGACTGGTAACACACCCCAGTACCTCTCGTCGTGCCTCCACACTTTCCCTCTCCTCTGTGACCAGTAGCCCCCTTAACCTGGCGGCCTCCTCTGCCAATCCGCTGGGCCGCTCTGCCGCGGTCTCCTGCTGGCCCGTCGTCCACGGCGTTAGCCCCCCCCTAAAAAATTTCTGGGGGTCTCTCTTCCCCGTGGGCCAGGCCTCTATATTTCTCACCCAACTCTCGCTCTCCTGCTTCCAACTCCAGCCATTCTGCTCCTCCTTAGGCTTGACCCAGTCGAGACTCTTCCTCCACTGTTCCCAAGTCCATCCACTCTGCTCTTTACAAAGCTGGACCCAGTCGAGGTTGCCACGGAGATCTGCAAGTGATTCCCCTGGCGATGGCTCCTGGACACGCTGCTTGGTCCAGTTTTGGTGGGTTTTTCTGTCACGATCGTCTACGAGAGAAGTAGACCAATGCGCAGCGTGTTGAATGAACACGTTTAGAATTTATTAATAAAACACGAACAAAACAATAAATGACTCGTAACGTCCAACGGTAAAACAAATACCGACACGGAACAAAAAACCCACAACCACAAGGTGAAAACAGACAGTTTAAATATGGCTCCCAATCAGAGACAACCAGCGAACAGCTGACACTCGTTGCCTCTGATTGGGAGTCACTCAGGCAAACACAGAAATAGACAACCTAGAACACCCAACATAGAAACAGAACACATAAACGAACACACCCTGGCTCAACATACAGAGTCCCGGAGCCAGAGCGTGACATTCATACTTTGTCCTAAAGCATCTGAGTTGGGATGAAGCTCTTTCCAGTACTCTTTTCAAGCACAAATCAGAATTACTTTTCCTGAAAAGAGTACATAGGTATTGAAGCATAAAGAGTAACTCAGACAAAAGCAACAGAGTTCAGAGCACATGAACCCTGAACGTCATATAGGCTGCGTTTACACAGGCAGCCCAATTCTGATCTATTGCCCAATTATTGGCCAATATATCAAAATTGGGCAGCCTGTGTAAACACAGCCTAAGAGAGAATTAAACAAAAGCAACAGGACTCAGCACTGAGTGGGTCGCAGAGAGGATGCTTCCATGGTGATGATGATTCTACTGCATCACCTCGCCTCAGCAATGGCGCACTAATGACTTGTCTGCAGGGTCTGATACGATGACCTCGCTAAAACAGACTCACACAGAGACAATTAACTAGACTAAAAGCCTCCACTCACACGGGGAGAGCGAAAGAAAGACGTGGTGCAGAGAGAGAGAGAACGAGAGAGAGAGAGAGAGAGAGAGAGAGAGAGAGAGAGAGAGAGAGAGAGAGAGAGAGAGAGAGAGAGAGAGAGAGAGAGAGAGAGAGAGAGAGAGAGAGAGAGAGAGAGAGAGAGAGAGAGAGAGAGAGAGAGAGAGAGAGAGAGAGAGAGAGAGAGAGAGAGAGAGTTGTCTTTTCTTGAGACTTGTTACAGCACACTTAAATGGCCAGTTCTTTATGTAAGGTTCCTCGTTTCTTGTCAGTCTGATTGTCTGAGCTTAACCCTTTGCCCGGTAATCTTCACCATTACAGAATAGTTATGCTGCCAATGTCATTATGGTTTGCTAGATACCAGTGAAAGACACTTATTATTGTTGTATAAAGACATACCTTTTCACAGAGGGACTAAACTCAATTTACACTTTACAACAAAAGGCCTAATAATTAATTTGTTACACAAGATATTGGCAGTCCGCCACTTGGTTTGCTGTAAAGCTGAGAGGTGGGGCTGGTCGGAAAAACACTCTCAGACTTGTATAACATCTTATAAAGATGTTGAGGGATACTGCCAAAATAAAGGAAACACTTGAGTAAATGACGGATACAAAGCATATTGAAAGCAGGTGCTTCCACACAGGTGTGGTTCCTGAGTTAATTAAGCAATAATATCCCATCATGCTTAGGGTCATATATAAAAATGTTTGACCGTTATTATACCATGGCAAGAAGAAAAGATCTCAGTGACTTTGAAAGAGGGGTCTCAAAGGAGCATAGGGTGTGTGTGTGTGTGTGTGTGTGTGTGTGTGTGTGTGTGTGTGTGTGTGTGTGTGTGTGTGTGTGTGTGTGTGTGTGTGTGTGTGTGTGTGTGTGCGTGCGTGCGTGCGTGTCTCAGTCACCAGATTCTGGAGCGGCGCCTGAGACAGTGTTTTCCACCACCATCAACAAAACACCAAATCGTGGAATTTCTCGCGGAAGAATGATGTCGCATCCCTCCGATAGAGTTCCAGACACTCGCAGAATCTATGCCAAGGTGCACTGAAGCTGTTCTGGCAGCTCGTTGTGTCCCAACGCCTCATTTAGACACTTTATGTTGGTGTTTCCTTTATTTTGGCAGTTACCTGTAGATTATTCTACATACATGTACATGATTTCCATGTTGTGCTCATATTTAGGATCTCTTTGGGAAAAACCTCATCAAAGGAATGACATCAACAAACAGATTAGAAGATGGTATATTTATATTTTGGTTGGATCAAAAGTATCTTTCATCTCCTCCATCTTTAAATAATGTAGTCTTGTCATGGCCAATGGCTATCACAGACCGACCAGTAGGAAATTATTTGTGGAACACGTAAGAGGCGATGGATCTGTGAATTAATAAGATATACCGGAAGTCTTTGATGAGTCTATCTGGCATTAGTATCAACACAAATATCGACAAAACGTGAGAATGTGACTTTCTAAGAATGAAATGGAGCATAAGTAAACAAGTAAGCAGTTATGCACGTGCGTCTGGGAATAACCACCCACTTCAGGCAGCGTGGGAAGGCATATTTCCTTCATCCAGATTTCTCCGAACCTCAGTCCTTTATAAATACACCACTCTCCTCACTATGGGAAGTGCATTAACCTCTCTATTGGAGGCAGCACTTGGTTGATACAAAGGCAGACAGGCAGACGGTGGGTCAAGGCTATGTCCTGTATCTCCCTGGCTCCCCCAGGCAGACAGGCAGGAGGCCAGGAGACAGTGACAGTAGGTCAAGTCCCGCGGCCTTGTCCTTAGCCAATTTAGAGCTAATGCTACATGTTACAGCAGAGGCATAGCATGGCTAGTCTGAATGGCTAAAGCAGAAGCTATAACAGAGTTGATCTCAGCCCAGGTTTAATGGTGGAGTGGTGTGAGGATTCTGTCTCCAGGACATGAAGTATTACTCTTGTATGACACATGGACAAAGCATTACTGGAGCCGGGTGGCTAAAGCTAAAGCTGTGAAAGTGTTTTTCCGAGTCGCCCCTGGAAAGGTTTACTGGTGTAGTGTGTGTGGTGATGTCCCCAGGACATCATTGGCCAATTACAGTAAATGGCACCCATACTGGGAACGGTGAGTGTGTGTGTGTGTGTGTGTGTGTGTGTGTGTGTGTGTGTGTGTGTGTGTGTGTGTGTGTGTGTGTGTATCCACCGCCCATACTGGGAGCAGTCGGATATCCCTAACACCTAATCCCCATGAGACATAAAATAGCGGGTAGGTGAGAGACAGGGGGTCCGTATCTCTAACCAACACACACACACGCACGCACAAGCACGCACGCACACACGCGCACACACACACACACACACACACACACACACAAACAGGACAAATACGTTTTGATGTGGTCCAATGTTCCACTGCAACGACGAACACACACACACACACACACACCGCCAACAGAGAAATAGGCCATACTGCTAAAACCTCCCGCACTGAAAGGACTAAATATCCTCCTCAGTCACGTTCAGAAGAGGTTTATTGCTATGCATTTCACTGTCCCATGTTTAATACATAGGAAATCATTAGGTCCACTGTTCTGCCCTTTCCGCATTCTTCAGATCTACAACACCAATAAAGAATAATCAAATTCCGTCTGAATAAATTGTGTTCCGTCTGGGTAATCGTCAGGCTTTATCAGGGTTCTACAAGCCCTTAACATTCCATTTTGTTATTTATTGTCAACTCTTTCCATGTCCTTTGAATAGAAGAGGGGGACATGATAGAATACTCTCCCTCCTCTCTCTCGTACGCTAAAAGGACGTTTTCCCCCAAACCAGAAATAATAGCTCCAATTATGAAAGCATCATTCTAGAATGCCCAAGGTATTCGGAAATGTGTTCCATCCGTCATCAACGCTAGTTCTGTATGGAATACAGAAACCACTCTGTGATTGATGGGGTGTAACGTCATGTGACGAATGACTTCGCCAAGAGAAAACAAACTCTTCCAATCATTTCCAGTGTCTGTTCCTCGAGTGTAAGCAGTTGTAGTATTAGTATTATGGAAGTCATGGCCCATACAGTATAGCAAGGGTAATGATCACAGTCGCAGTGGGAAGGAAGAGACATTCACTTCACAGCAGTAACCATAGCAGTGCCGTATGTTATTATTAGGTGATGGTAATGGTGAGAAGTAAACCTCTAAAAGCTTAGATGCTAACAACACTGAATATGGAAGATGACTTAATCGAGGAGTTCTCATCCTTATACCCTTCATTGGAGGGTGACATATCTGAGCGTGGAACAGCTTAAAGTGCCATCTGTATGGAGTGGAGAGGAGGTAGAGAGGCAGGAGAGGAGGAGGGAAAAGAGGGAAGACAGTCAGGAAGAGAGGCAGGAGAGGGGAGACGAGGAAGAGAGGAGAGGATGGATCTTCACTGAGATCTAGCAGACTCTGTCAGTTAGAGTCCTGTCCAGCAGCCTCCATACTCACAGTTCTCAAGCTATACATCCCCACACACATTTAATAAGTGAAAGTTCTTGCAAGCATGCACACACACACACACACACACACACACACACACACACACACACACACACACACACACACACACACACACACACACACACACACACACACACACACACACACACACACACACGCACACACACACACACACACAGACACACACACACAGACACACACACACACTCACATTAGCTAGAACTCAGAGACTTCCCACCACTCATTACAGAGAAACTCGGACAGCCAACCCCACCCTCTTCCTTCCCTCCTTCTCTCCTTCCCCACACTGCAGCATTGACACCTTTGTTGTAGCTGGTTGAATAGATGGATAGATGGAGAAGAGGCTTTTTATGAGAAGTTTTTTTGGTTCTGTTCTGGATGTCAGCTTCTATCCTCTCTGGGTTGTGGTGATGGGCTGTGAGGTGATGTCTGAGGTGTGTTGCTGTGTGTGCGTATGTGTGTGTGTGTGAATGTATGCAGTGTTGCCTACTGCAGAGACTCTTCATCCTCATCCACACTAGTCCAGGCTGCAACTACGGTCTCTGTCTGTACTGTTGCTGTTACTGTCTCTGTCTGTACTGTTGCTGTTACTGTCTCTGTCTGTACTGTTGCTGTTACTGTCTCTGTCTGTACTGTTGCTGTTACTGTCTCTGTCTGTACTGTTGCTGTTACGGTCTCTGTCTGTACTGTTGCTGTTACTGTCTCTGTCTGTACTGTTGCTGTTACTGTCTCTGTCTGTACTGTTGCTGTTACTGTCTCTGTCTGTACTGTTGCTGTTGCTGTCTCTGTCTGTACTGTTGCTGTTGCTGTCTCTGTCTGTACTGTTGCTGTTACTGTCTCTGTCTGTACTGTTGCTGTTACTGTCTCTGTCTGTACGGTTGCTGTTACTGTTACTGTCTGTACGGTTGCTGTTACTGTCTCTGTCTGTACTGTTGCTGTTACTGTCTCTGTCTGTACGGTTGCTGTTACTGTCTCTGTCTGTACTGTTGCTGTTACTGTCTCTGTCTGTACTGTTGCTGTTACTGTCTCTGTCTGTACTGTTGCTGTTACGGTCTCTGTCTGTACTGTTGCTGTTACTGTCTCTGTCTGTACTGTTGCTGTTACGGTCTCTGTCTGTACTGTTGCTGTTACTGTCTCTGTCTGTACTGTTGCTGTTGCTGTCTCTGTCTGTACTGTTGCTGTTGCTGTCTCTGTCTGTACTGTTGCTGTTACTGTCTCTGTCTGTACTGTTGCTGTTACTGTCTCTGTCTGTACGGTTGCTGTTACTGTTACTGTCTGTACGGTTGCTGTTACTGTCTCTGTCTGTACTGTTGCTGTTACTGTCTCTGTCTGTACGGTTGCTGTTACTGTCTCTGTCTGTACTGTTGCTGTTACTGTCTCTGTCTGTACTGTTGCTGTTACTGTCTCTGTCTGTACTGTTGCTGTTACTGTCTCTGTCTGTACTGTTGCTGTTACTGTCTCTGTCTGTACTGTTGCTGTTACTGTCTCTGTCTGTACTGTTGCTGTTACTGTCTCTGTCTGTACGGTTGCTGTTACTGTTACTGTCTGTACTGTTGCTGTTACGGTCTCTGTCTGTACTGTTGCTGTTACTGTCTCTGTCTGTACTGTTGCTGTTACTGTCTCTGTCTGTACGGTTGCTGTTACTGTCTCTGTCTGTACGGTTGCTGTTACTGTTACTGTTACTGTCTCTGTCTGTACGGTTACTGTTACTGTCTCTGTCTGTACTGTTGCTGTTACTGTCTCTGTCTGTACTGTTGCTGTTACTGTCTCTGTCTGTACGGTTGCTGTTACTGTCTCTGTCTGTACGGTTGCTGTTACTGTTACTGTTACTGTCTCTGTCTGTACGGTTGCTGTTACTGTTACTGTTACTGTCTCTGTCTGTACGGTTGCTGTTACTGTTACTGTCTGTACTGTTGCTGTTACGGTCTCTGTCTGTACGGTTGCTGTTACTGTTACTGTCTGTACTGTTGCTGTTACGGTCTCTGTCTGTACTGTTGCTGTTACTGTCTCTGTCTGTACGGTTGCTGTTACTGTCTCTGTCTGTACGGTTGCTGTTACTGTTACTGTTACTGTCTCTGTCTGTACGGTTGCTGTTACTGTCTCTGTCTGTACGGTTGCTGTTACTGTTACTGTTACTGTCTCTGTCTGTACTGTTGCTGTTACTGTCTCTGTCTGTACTGTTGCTGTTACGGTCTCTGTCTGTACTGTTGCTGTTACTGTCTCTGTCTGTACGGTTGCTGTTACTGTCTCTGTCTGTACGGTTGCTGTTACTGTTACTGTTACTGTCTCTGTCTGTACGGTTACTGTTACTCTCTCTGTCTGTACTGTTGCTGTTACTGTCTGTACGGTTGCTGTTACTGTCTCTGTCTGTACGGTTGCTGTTGCTGTCTCTGTCTTTTAGAATGGAGGAGGGAAACAGACAGAACAGGAAGGAGAGACAGGGAGAAGGAGAGATATATTGGGGGAGGAGAGGATGAGGGGCGAGAGAGAGAATGAGAGAGAGTCAGGCAGAGACAGAGATAAAGAGAGATAGAAAGAAAGAGAAAGAGGACAGCTAGAAAGAGGACAACTAGAAAGATACCGCTAGAGAATCCTTAGTGGCTATATGCTGCATACTTTCATGATGAATTAGCATTCTACTCACTCCAATGCAAACATTCACACATAGTTACAGTATTTTATGGCTGTGCTGCATAATATATCATGGATGGCAGGTGGAAGTTATTCTGGCCCTAATTTCACATCTTTGTAAAAAACACAATGGTATTATAGCTATAGTATAGCTGTAGTAAGTATAGCATAGTATAGTATAGTAGAGCGTTAAAAAGTATATTATAGTATAGTATATTGTTAAATAGTATAGTATAGTATAGCATTACAGAGTATAGTATAGTATATTCTAATATAGTATATTATAGTATATTATAGCGTTAGTAAGTATAGTATAGTATAGTATAGTATAGTATAGTATAGCGTTAGTAAGTATAGTATAGCGTTAGTAAGTATAGTATAGTATATTATAGCATAGTGTTAGTAAGTATAGTATATTATAAACTGGGTGGTTCGAGCCCTGAATGCTGATTGGCTGAAAGCTGTGGTATATCAAACCGTATACCATGGGTATGACAAAACATTTATTTGTACTGCTGTAATTACATTGGTAACCAGTTTATAATAGCAGTAAGGCACCTCGGGGGTTTATGATATATGGCCAATATACCACGGCTAAGGGCTGTGTCCAGACACTCCGCGTTGCGTCATGCTTAAGAACAGCCCATAGCCGTGGTATATTGGCAATACACCACACCCCCTTGGGCCTTATTGCTTAAGCATAGTATAGGTTTAGTACGTATAGTATAGCGTTAGTAAGTATAGTATAGTATTGTATAGCATAGTATAGTATAGCATTAGTAAATATAGTATAGCGTTAGTAAGTATAGTGTAGTATAGTATAGTGTTAGTAAGTAAGCAAGTATAGTATGGCGTTAGTAAGTATAGTATAGCGTAGTATAGTATAGCGTTAGTAAGTATAGTATAGTGTTAGTAAGTATAGTATATCGTTAGTAAGTATAGTATATTGTTAGTAAGTGTAGTATAGTATAGTATATTGTTAATAAGTGTAGTATAGTATAGTATAGCGTTACTAAGTATAATATAGTGTAGCGTTACTAAGTATAGTATAGTGTAGCGTTACTAAGTATAGTATAGTATAACAGTAGACAACACAACAACTCAACATTTGTATACTATGAAGCACAGCCACAGAGTAGGCTAACTTATAGTTCTCTGAGAGAAGAATATAGACTGACCAGCCACACAACAACTCTCTGCTGAGGATTAGACCCAGGTGCAACTCTCTAGAAAACTAACAGGAATAACAGATTCCAAGATGGCTTCTTCAGTGGAGCATCATTTATAATTGAATGTTCCCTGGAGGATAGATAGCTGATGTTGCTGCTGCATGATGGTTACCAGTATGGCTTGCTGCCAAAGCTGTATAGTACAAAGACCAGCACACACACACACACACACACACACACACACACACACACACACACACACACACACACACACACACACACACACACACACACACACACACACACACACACACACACACACACACACACACACACACACACAGCAGCAGCTCTGAGAGTAGATACCAGTCTATAGATCTTCTTCCATGCCACCCACTGTGACGACTCAATTCCCAAAAACTATTTGGATATGGTTTTCCACTCCAACTGTCAAACTAAATTGGAAAGTTTTCTTTCACTATCCCCCCCCCCGTCCCTTGCCCCCCTCCCCCAGTGCATTGTTTTATTTCTGACATGATCCGACATAAGCTACATGAGCAATGATAGTGTGATTCAAATCAGATGTGCTATCATCGCGCACTTTCATCATCGCAGGAATGTGACAGACAAAGCCTGTTTGAGTGAAGTGATATTTGAGGCACTCAAAGAACGAGACAACAGACAACGAAAGGGAGAAAGACAGAAGTCGACACCAAGGAACAATACCAGGTAGAAATGTAGTTGAAACGGCAGTAGGCCATGGCAGTGCCCGGCAACATCAATCAGCCTAATTGTTTCATTCTTTGGTCTTGATAGCTGTGTGATTGGGTTTGATTTGTGAGCTACTTACACAACTGTTCACAATACACCCATCACAGATGTCCACTTTACTTTGATGAATATGAAATAAAAGTGGAAGAAAGAAGCGCAGAATGAAACCTATATAATCAGAAGCTTTTAATCCCTTCCTTTGATATTGTCAACATCAAATGAAAAACCCAAAGAGCACTTGAACCAGAACAAGCCTTTGGCATTCTATTAGTAGAACGCATCCACGGTATTCAGAAATCCACAGTACAGTACCATTCTTTTCATCTAGCATATTGCTTCAATCGGACCTTCAACAATTTTGGGTGTCTGATGTTACATATTTCAGACAAACTTGATGTCCAGAGTTCTCTTCTCTGATATGTCTAAGCAATATGGTCCAGAACCCTTAGCCTGGTCCCAGATCTGTTTGTGCATGTTTGGCATGACAAGGAGTGCAAAGAAGTGGAATGATGGTACAAACACGCTGGAACCCAGGCTACAGAACCATGGCTTCTTGGGCTCCATTAATTAGTATGTTAGAAGAACTGTGTTCTGGTTGGCATGGTAACTCTATATCAGGGTCCAGTGTCCAGGTGACACCAGTGTCCTCTATAATAATACGGAGACGATGTAATCATGTAACACCCACAACTCCCTGACCTGACACGTCTGGCTCTCAGCGCCTCACTTGAACAGTTGCTGTTCACTAATGATGCCAAGGAAACCATTGAATGGTGGTCACAGAGTTCTTCTATCTCTCTCGCTCTCGCTTTCTCTCTCACTCGCTCTGTCTGTCCTCTCATCTTATCAATGCCTATAAGGGTGTCATGAACATAGAACTTTACAGAACATGCAATGGGAGTCTATGTGAACTTATGTGTCATTTCTAGTCGATGTCATACTGTAGATGAGGCACAACGCACTGAAACTTTCTAAAAGTTTTTTCAGAGTTCAAACTTTATAAATGTTTAATCCACAAAAGTCAAGGCCTTTTCCTTTCAATAGCCATTTCTCATAGAGCTCCATTTATAAGTATTAGCCTACCCTTCACTTGGTTTTCCTTTATGACGAGAGAAAAATCATGCCTGGAACCTTTCAGTAGGAGTTGACAGGGTTTGATTGGCACCATACAGGAAGGACCAATTTGTCTGTAACACCTATGAAGTGATTACATATTATAGTCCATGTGGTCTGACTTATATAGAGACATGATTGCATGCGGTTGGACTAGAGACTCCCTGGGTCTGTATGTCCAAGCATTGCTTCCTACCATTCACCATGCTTTTACAGCCTCAATCACTGACTTCACAATCAGAGTCCATTACTTCATTCTACAGGTCTGCACTTAGCTCCCCGGGAGGCAGGCTCACTGGCTCTGGCCATATGGTTTATTGCCAGAATTGAATATTCTTCTATTGACCACTTTACATTTGATGGCATAGTGGTAGGGCCATAAGCTACGGTACACAGAGGGAAGTACTGCAGGTCTCAGATCTGCCAGAAGTGGCTCCACTTAAACAAGTCATTAAATCTGATTGCATTGTGAGAAGTATCTGAAGTACATATGAGTTCAGAAAGTAAAGTTCAGAATAATACATGTAATATGCACACAAATAGGCCTCCCGTGTGGCACAGCGGTCTAAGGCACTGCATCGCAGTGCTTGAGGCTTCACTACAGACCTGGGTTCGATCCCAGGCTGTGTCACAACCGGCCGTGGCCGGGAGTCCCATAGGGCAGCGCACAATTGGCCCAGCATCAATCCGGGTTGGGGGATTGATGCTGGGCTCATCGCTTTACTTGGCTCATCGCGCTCGAGCGACTCCTTCTAGCGGGCCGGGCGCCTGCAGGCTGACTTCGGTCGTCAGTTGAACGGTGCAGCTGGCTTCTGGGTTAAGCGGGTGGGTGTTAAGGAGCACGGTTTGGCGGGTCATGTTTCGGAGGACGCATGACTCCACCCTCGCCTCTCCTGAGCCCGTTGGGGAGTTGCAACGGTGAAACAAGATCGTAATTGGATATCACGAAATTAGGGGGTAAAATACAAAAATATATATATTTTAAAAAACAAACCCACAAAACCTATGTCAAAAACACACACACTCAGTCATTCACTCACACACACACACACGCACGCACACACACTTCCCTCTTTTACACAAATAACCTTCTCTATATATCTCTATCTCATAAACCCAGTAATAGCACGTTAGTACCATAAGCAGAGATTGTGTTGGCTCTATCTCTAACTCCCAAATGCAGCCACAATGAATGGCTACCTTAACAAATTCTCTGCCTGCTTGTCATTGGAGTCTGTACACCCCCTTGCCTGGCTCTCGCCAAGAACACAGAGCCTTAAACAAAAGCCTGTGGTTAAGCCAAGGAGCCCCTTAGTGATCCATCTCCTTTAGACGGCCATTGAGCACGGCCACAGTGGTTCCAGCATTATCTGTTTCCTATTCTGTTATCTGGAAGGAGAAATGTTTAATGAGCTAGCAGAGAGAAAGAGATACGTCCTCTCTCTTAACGAACGGCCACTCTCTCTTAACGAACGTCCTCTCTATCGCTCTCTTCCCCTCTCTCGCTGTGTTTCCTCCATTGATTGGGACTCATTTATTTTCTGATAGGCCATGTGAAGCGTTTCCTCAGACAGAAAGAGAGGGGGGGGGTGAGAAAGAGGGAAAAATAAATAAAATACTAAATACTAGGGAGGAGAAATGAAGGGAGAGATCGGGGCTTAGGAGAGTTAGATAAGAGGGGACTGGGGTGGGCGCGGGGGTCTGTGGCCAGTCGGAAGGAACATCTGGGGCTCTAGAGTGTCTTAGTGTCTGCTTAATTAAAGGCTGGGCTAGACATGAGACAGAGGCTATGGACCCTGGTCAAAAGTAGAGCACCGTGTAGAGTATAGGGTGCCATTTGGGACGCACCCAGAGAGACAGTCTGGGAGACGATGATAGTAAAACCAAGCTCTGCTCCGTTGTTCCTCTGTGTGTGTGTTTCTTTACTTTCATTGGGCATTACTTATTTGTGGGGAGTTTTGTGTACGTGTATGGCTTTCATGCATTCATGTGTGTATGTGCACACTTGTGTGTGTGTGTGTGTGTGTGTGTATCTGCTGCAAGCCAAGGTACCTTCACTATTTCCATTCTCTCTTGTTGGTGAAAGCCCCCTCACTCTCCTTTCCTGCACACTGGCCTCCCTTTGAAGATGTTCTTAGTTCAACTGATGAGAAATGTAAAGCAAGGGACAGAGGCTTTCAACAACTCATGAAAGGCTAAAGAAATCTGCCACTTTGAGTAAGTAAAATGGACGTGGATAAGATGAAGAGGGGATGGAGGGGGAAGGGAGAGGGGGGCAATGGGCTATACCTCCACACAAAGCACCCTGCAATCACACACACACACCAATTGACTATACCTCACACAAAGCACACACACACACACACACACTAATTGATTAATGGACTGCTGAATGTATATTTTTTTCTCTTGCTTTGTTTGCTCTTTTCAGTATTATGTCTATCTCTGATAAGCTACCCAAGAAAGGGCTGAAAATAGACCATATATCTAGCCTTATAAATAAGGTTAATGAAATAAAAAACTTGCTAACATCAGATAACATTAATATATTAGCCATTTCTGAGACTCACTTAGATCATTCATTTGATGACACAGCAGTAACAATACAAGAATATAACATCTATAGAAGAGACAAAAATGCTTATGGGGGAGGTGTTGCAGTATATATTCAGAGCCATATCCCTGTAATGCTTAGAGAAGATCTTATGTTATTAAAGTGTTGTGGTTGCAGGTTCACTTGCCACATCTAAAGCCTTTTCTTTTGGGGTGTTCCTTTAGGCCACCATGTGCGAACAGTCAGTATCTAAATAATATGTGTATGTGATGTAAACAGAGGTCTACTTTCTTGGGGACCTGAATATTGACTGGGTTTCATCAAGCTGTCCACTAAAGAGGAAGCTTCTTACTGTAACCAGTGCATGTAATCTGGTTCAGGTTATTAATCAACCTACCAGGGTGTTTACAAACACTACACATGTATCGATCACATTTTAAATAATACTGTAGAACTTTGTTCTAAAGCTGTGTCCGTACCAATTGGATGCAGTGATCACAATATAGTGGCTATATCCAGGAAAGCCAAAGTTCCAACAGCTGGGCCTAAAATAGTGTATAAGAGATCATAAAAAAGATTTTATGTGGATGATGTAAAAAAATATTTGTTGGTCTGATGTGATCAATAAGGAGCATCCAGACGCTGCACTTGATGAATTTATGAAATTGCTTATTCCAATTATTGATAAACATGCACCTGTTAGGGAAACTGACTGTTAGAACTGTTAATGCTCCATGGATTGATGAGGAATTGAAAAACTGTATGGTTGAAAGAGATGGGCCAAAAGGAGTGGCTAATAAATCTGGCTGCACATCTGACTGGTTGACTTACTGTAAATTGAGAAATTATGTGACTAAACTCAACAAAAAGAAGAAGAAACTGTATTATGAAGCCAAGATCAATGATATAAAGAATAATGGAAAAAAAGTTTGGAGTACTTTAAATGAAATTATGGACAGAAAGACAAATTCATCTCCATCTTTCATCGAATCAGATGACTTATTCATCACAAAACCATTTGATGTTGCCAATTAGTTTAATGATTACTTCATTGGCAAAGTGGGCAAACTTAGGCAGGAAATACCAAAAATCAACAGTGAGCCATCGTATTCATGCATAAAAAAACAAATAATGAAAGAAAAGCATTGCAAGTTTGAAGTTAGTGTGGGAGAGGTGGAAAAAGTATTGTTATCGATCAATAATGACAAACCTCCTGGCATTGACAATTTAGATGGAAAGCTACTGAGGATGGTAGCTGACTCTATAGCCACTCCTATCTGTCATATCTTTAATCTGAGCCTAGAGGAAAGTCTTTGTCCTCAGGCCTACAGGGAAGCCAAAGTAATTCCGCTACCAAAGAATGGTAAAGCGGCCTTTACTGATTCTAACAGAAGACATATAAGCTTGCTGCCAGCTCTTAGCAAACTGTTGGAAAAATGTGTGTTTGACCAAATATTTTTACATTTACATTTTTAGTCATTTAGCAGACGCTCTTATCCAGAGCGACTTACAGGAGCAATTAGGGTTAAGTGCCTTGCTCAAGGGCACATCGACAGATTTTTCACCTAGTCGGCTCGGGGATTAGAACCAGCGACCTTTCGGTTACCGCCACAACGCTCTTACCCACTAAGCTACAATGCTATTTCTCTGTAAACAAATTAACAACAGACTTTCAGCATGCTTATAGGGAAGGGCACTCAACATGCACTGCACTGACACAAATTACTGATGATTGGTTAAAATAAATTGATAATAAGAAGATTGTGGGCACTATACTGTTAAATTTCAGTGCAGCCTTTGATATTATTGACCATACAGTGAGGGAAAAAAGTATTTGATCCCCTGCTGATTTTGTATGTTTGCCCACTGACAAAGAAATGATAGGTCTATAATTTTAATGGTAGGTTTATTTGAACAGTGAGAGACAGAATAACAACAAAAAAATCCAAAAAAACGCATGTCAAAAATGTTATAAATTGATTTGCATTTTAATGAGGGAAATAAGTATTTGACCCCCTCTCAATCTGAAAGATTTCTGGCTCCCAGGTGTCTTTTATACAGGTAACAATTTGAGATTAGAAGCACACTCTTAAAGTGAGTGCTCCTAATCTCAGCTTGTTATCTGTATAATAATAATAATAATAATAATAATAATAATAATAATAATAATAATAATAAAATAATAATAAATAATAATAATAATAATAATAATAATAATAATAATAATAATAATAATAATAATAATATGCCATTTAGCAGACGCTTTTATCCAAAGCGACTTACAGTCATGCGTGCAGACATTTTTTTTTGTGTATGGGTGGTCCCGGGGATCGAACCCACTACCTTGGCGTTACAAGCGCCGTGCTCTACCAGCTGAGCTACAGAGGACCACAAAAGACACCTGTCCACAGAAGCAATCAATCAATCAGATTCCAAACTCTCCACCATGGCCAAGACCAAAGAGCTCTCCAAGGATGTCAGGAACAAGATTGTAGACCTACACAAGGCTGGAATGGGCTACAAGACCATCGCCAAGCAGCTTGGTAAGAAGGTGACAACAGTTGGTGCGATTATTCGCAAATGGAAGAAACACAAAATAATTGTCAATCTCCCTCTGCCTGGGGCTCCATGCAAGATCTCACCTCGTGGAGTTGCAATGATCATGAGAACGGTGAGGAATCAGCCCAGAACTACATGGGAGGATCTTGTCAATGATCTCAAGGCAGCTGGGACCATAGTCACCAAGAAAACAATTGGTAACACACTACGCCGTGAAGGACTGAAATCCTGCAGCGCCCGCAAAGTTTTTCTGCTAAGGGGACAGAAACTAACTGCATCAAAGGGACGATGGACAGGGCCATGTACCATCAAATCTTGTGTGAGAATCTCCTTTCCTCAGCTAGGGCATTGAAAATGGGTCGTGGATGGGTAGTCCAGCATGACCCAAAACACACGGCCAAGGCAACAAAGGAGTGGCTCAAGAAGAAGCACATTAAGGTCCTGGAGTGGCCTAGCCTGTCTCCAGACCTTACTCCCATAGAACATTTGTGGAGGGAGCTGAAGGTTTGAGTTGCCAAACGTCAGCCTCGAAACCTTAATGACTTGGAGAAGATCTGCAAAGAAGAGTGGGACAAAATCCCTCCTGAGATGTGTGCAAACCTGGTGGCCAACTGCAAGAAACGTCTGACCTCTGTGATTGCCAACAAGGGTTTTGCCACCAAGTACTAAGTCATGTTTTGCAGAGGGGTCAAATACTTATTTCCCTCATTAAAATGCAAATCAATTTATAACATTTTTGACATGCGTTTTTCTTGATCTTGTTGTTGTTATTCTGTCTGTCACTGTTCAAATAAACCTATCATTAAAATTATAGACTGATCATTTCTTTGTCAGTGGGCAAACGTACAAAATCAGCAGGGGATCAAATACTTTTTTTCCCTCACTGTAACCTGCTGTTGAAAAATTGTTTGTGTTATGGCTTTTCAACCTCTGCCATATCGTGGATTCAGAGCTATCTATATAATATAACTCAAAGAGTTTTCTTTAATGGAAGCTTCTCTAATGTCTAACATGTAAAGTGTGGTGTACCACAGGGCAGCTCTCTAGGCCCTCTAGTCTTTTCTATTTTTACCAATGACCTGCCACTGGCATTAAACAAAGCATGTGTGTCCATGTATGCTGATGATTCAACCACATACGCATCAGCAACCACAGCTAATGAAGTCACTGAAGCCCTTAACAAAGAGTTGCAGTCTGTTTTAGAATGGGTGGCCACTAATAAACTGGTCTTGAACATCTCTAAAACTAAGAGCATTGTATTTGGTACAAATCATTCCCTAAGTTCTAGACCTCAGATGAATCTGGTAATGAATGGTGTGGCTGTTGAACAAGTTGAGGAGACTAAATTACTTCGCACTACCTTAGATTGTAAACTATCATGGTCAAAACATATAGATTCAATGGTTGTAAAGATGGGGAGAGGTTTGTCCGTAATAAAGAGATGCTCTGCTTTTTTGACACCACATTCCAAAAAGCAAGTTCTGCAGGCTCTAGTTTTGTCTAATCTTGATTATTGTCCAGTCGTGTGGTCCAGTGCTGCAAGGAAAGACCTAGTTAAGCTGCAGCTGGCCCAAAACTGTGGGTCACGCCTTGCTCTTCATTGTAATCAGAGGGCTGATATAAATACTATGCATGCCAGTCTCTCTTGGCTAAGAGTTGAGGAGAGACTGACTGCATCACTTGAATGTGTTGAAAATCCCAAATGTTTTGCATAGTCAACTTACACACAGCTCTGACACACACACTTACCCCACCAGACATGCCACCAGGGGTCTTGTCACAGTCCCCAAATCCAGAACAAATTCAAGAAAGCGTACAGTATTATATAGAGCCATTATTGCATGGAACTCCGTTCCATCTCATATTGCTCAAATAAACAGCAAACCTGGTTTCAAAAAACAGATAAAGCAACACCTCACGGCACAACGCAATACATAGTTTGTGTGTATGTATTGATGTGTAGGCTACGTGTGCCTTTACATTTTTTTTTATGTAGTTCTGTCCTTGAGCTGTTCTTGTCTATTAATGTTCTGTATTATGTCATGTTTCATGTTTTGTGTGGACCCCAGGAAGAGTAGCTGCTGCTTTTGCAACAGCTAATGGGGATCCTAATAAAATACCAAAATACCAAATACCAATCCCCTAGCCTCAACTCTCGCTCCCCGCACCTCATGGCTTATATAACACGCATGAAAATGAGCTAACTCCTCCAAAAAATGTTTTATACCCAAAGCAAAAGCAGCTGTGCGAGCCCACAGATACCTCGGCACAACAGATAAAGAAAATATATTCAAATATGTTTAGGCATATCCACCAACGACAATCAGTTTCCCATGCATCCCTGTAGGATGTACTGTATGTACAGAAATATATTAGTGTCTGTAGGTTGGGGAGCCACCCACGCATGAGAACTTGACATGCACACACGCACACACACGTACACGCACAAGCAATAAAAAATGAAAAGGAGTAAATAAGAATGCTGGTTTGAGCAGAAACATGCCAGGCTCATATGCAGGACTGTGTAGGAGTAGTGATATATGAAGTACCATGTATAAAATTGCCATTTTTATGAGCCATTGTTGTATTAGCTCTGAAGTAAAGCAGTCAAGCCTTCTGTGACCTTTTTGTTGTTATTTATTTCACCTAAATGTTACCAGGTTAGTCACATTGAGATTAAACATCTATTTTTCAAGAGTTCTCTTATGTTGGCTATGTTGGGGTATGTGTTCTTCTTTGTTGGGTGTGAGACAATGCATTCAATCCAACAGTTACCTGTTTAGTACTAATATTAAAGTTTACTTTAGCAGGAAAACAAAGTGACAAAGTGACACTGACATGTCCAACAAGCCATAGAAAATAGACAAAGAAGTCTGACAAACCAGACATGCTGTTTGCATTTATCCAAACTGACAAGTGCATTCTGCTGCTTATAGACAACGTCACGACAACAACTACTCCACCTTGATCCTAACATCATGACGCACAAAACCAAACCAAAAACTGTACTATCCAAACAGCATCACAAAAACCATCAATCTTCCATCACAAAAACGCTCTCTCCATCTTGCCCCTCTCTCGGTCTTGGTAACATTTCAGAAATCATCTCTACATCACCGCATGTCACACCCTCCCTCCCTCCCTCCCTCCCTCCCTCCCTCTTTCTTAAATCCATCAGAATCACGTCTGTCTTGTGCTGGTAGTCTCAGCAGGGGTCTTAGATGATGACAGTGCTTGACAAGCTGAAGGAGTGAAGGAGGAGAATGAGTTAAGGAGGGATGAAGGGATGCTGATAGAGTGATTGACAGGGTGATGAATTGGTTTAGTAATGCTTCAGACAGACAGAGGCAGGGCTCAGCAGGGAAATGCACACCACCGTAGGCACTGGGGTATATGAGGGCAGGACTGGTGTGTGCGTGCAACTGTCGGGTATCTAAAGGCAAGAGGGGAGTTGGGGAGGAACTATGAGGCAAAGGCTCAGGTGTTGAGTGATTGTGTGTTATCAGCTCAAAGAGCAGTACTAATACTCATTAGAAACTGGGTGGTTCGAGCCCGATAAAGTTAGTGACTACTGTATAGTCTTAGAATGGTAAAAGTTTGTTATTGGATTCAAACAGACTATGGTTGCTTGAAACTCCTTTATATCTCACAGTATACTGTGGATGTTGTATCCATACAGGCTCAACGATTGTAAGGTGTTGTAGAGATAGAGCAGTAAAGGAAGTGGCAGGATAAAGATTGGACAAAAGGAGAGAGAAAGTGTAAGACAGGTTGCTGCCATTACAATCTCCTTTAAGCACCCTCGACATCAAATAAGGCAACATGGCAGAGACATCAAAGGTTTTCAAAAATAACATTTTGCTCTGTCAAATTGTACATTACCTTGATAAATTCAACACTTCTATCTGTTCCCTTCTATCAAATGCTGCAGATTAAATGTGCCAGGGCACACAATGAAAACACTTAAAAGGAGTTCTGAAAGTATCCTAAAGTAATTCAGACAGCGCCATCTTAACTGAGTGCCAACTTAACTTGTGTATGTTTGTGTGTGTGTGTGTGTGTGTGTGTGTGTGTGTGTGTCTGAGTGTCTGTCTGTGTGCCTCTGTGTCTCTACTATCACATGTATGCTTGTGTGCATAAGGGGCATTATCACTGAGCGTCCATAAAGATTGCCCACATCAAATATTTACATTCAATCCGTTTCCATTGCCTAGTGAGCTGACTGCTTTGTTAATTGGCAGGCAGTAGTGTAGTGGAGCAGGGAGGGCTGAGTGCCGGGATGGGGGGATAGAGGGAGGGATGGATGGATGGATGGATGGAGCCAGGGTAGTGCCGCATAGCCACACAGCTACACCACTATAATTTGAGAAAAAAAATAAAGAAACACAGCGAAAGATGACAACGAACTGCCTCACAGCCCATTACCCAACATGCACTGCTTTACTTCAACGAACGGGTGGTGGAAGTTACACTACGAAGTGGGCTCTCAGGCCAGATATTGTATGTTTAGAATATTCAAAAGATACTTTTCTGTTTGATTTATACTGAGTGTACAAAACAAAAGGAACACCTGCTCTTTCCATGACATAGACTGACCAGGTGAATCCAGGTGAAAGCTATGATCCCTTATTGATGTCACTTGTTAAATCCACTTCAATCAGTAGATGTATGGGAGGAGAAAGGGTACAGAATGATTTTTAAGCCTTGAGACAATTGAGACATGAATTGTGTGTGTGCCATTCAGAGGGTGAATTGCCAAGACAAAATATTTAAGTGCTTTTGAATGGGGTATGGTAGTAGGTGCCAGGCGCACCGGTTTGAGTGTGTCAAGAACCGCAACGCTGCTGGACCAATCACACTCAACAATTTCCCTTCTGTATGAAGAATGGTCCACCGCCCAAAGGACATCCAGCCAACTTGACACAACTGTGGGAAGCATTGGAGTCAACATGGGCCAGCATCCCTGTGGAACGCTTTCGACACCTTGTAGAGTCCATGCCCTGACAAATTTAGTCTGTTCTGAGGGCAAAAGAGGGTGCAACTCAGTATTGGGAAAGTGTTCCTAATGTTTTGAACACAGTGAATGAGTCATGTTGTTTGTGACTACTCCACTAAAAGCATTAACTGAAGCATTGACTGCTAAATACTCAATGTTCAATCTTAGTTGATCTTAAAAAGGCTCACCATAAAATATGGTAAAAACTGAAATAATTAAACACAAAAAAAATCACATTATCTATACATTTCTATAAATAAAATAAAATAAAAAAACATTTATCTTATCTGAACCGAAAACCAGGGGGAGAGATTAGTGTAACAAACACTGAATCACTAATTTCACCAACTGTTTTCTGGATTATCGTGTAATTAGAAGTTGTTTTCCAGGGAAAATGTGTCCTTTGAAACCAACTGAGTGTGTTCTATCTATCTCATCTCACGCAGGTCTCTCATCTATCTTTTCATCCACACTCCTCTATCAAAGAGCTACTGATTGTGTCTCACAGCTGAAGAAGAAGAAGAACAAAAAAAGAACAACAAGAAAAACAACAACAACAACATCAACAACCAAACAAACGCAACAATGTTGTTCATGCCTTCATTCATCCCTTTGTTCCTTGCCTCTGAGCAGCCCACCTAATTATAGTAAGTCCATATCAGCCAATCAGGTCTACTGTTGAGCCCTACGGGCCCAGGTCAAAAGTAGTGCACTATAAAGGGAATAGAGTGCCATTTGGGATGTAACACTGCTTCACACAGGAAGGTTACCCAACAGGAAGGAGCGCCTCTCCTTTCCTTTTTAACCAATCACTTTAATCGAATCACTTTAATACTAATCTGCCCGTCTCCGATGTAGCCTGGGGTTGAATTAAAATGCCTGTATTAAATGTTCACTTGAGTTAAAAAACCTCACAATTAACTCCTCCTGAGCCGGAAAGCTGTATTTTGCCGGTGGGGGTGACTCTCAACTCTGTAACCCACTTTAGTGGGTTGCAACACTCACTACCGAGTTCCAAACTGCCTCTGGAAGCAACGTCAGCACAAGAACTCTTCGTCGGGAGCTTCATGAAATGGGTTTCCTTGGCCGAGCAGCCGCACACAAGCCTAAGATCACCATGCGCAATGCCAAGTGTTGGCTGGAGTGGTGTAAAGCTCGCCGCCATTGGACTCTGGAGCAGTGGAAACATGTTCTATGGAGTGATGAATCACGCTTCACCATCTGGCAGTCCGACGGACGAATCTCGGTTTGGCGGATGCCAGGATAACGCTACCTACCCCAATGCATAGTGCCAACTGTAAAGTTGGGTTGAGGAGGAATAATGGTGTGAGGTTGTTTTTTATGGTTCGGGCTAGGCCCCTTAGTTCCAGTGAAGGGAAATCTTAACGCTACAGCATACAATGACGTTCTAGTCGATTCTGTGCATCCAAGTTTGTGGCAACAGTTTGGGGAAGGCCCTTTCCTATTTCAGCATGACAATGCCCCCGTGCACAAAGCGAGGTCCATACAGAAATGGTTTGTCGAGATCGTTGTGGAAGAACTTGACTGGCCTGCACATAACCCTGACCACAACCTCATCGAACACCTTTGGGATGAATTGGAACGCCGACTGCGAGCCAGGCCTAATCGACCAACATCAGTGCCCAACCTCACTAATGCTCTTGTGGCTGAATGGAAGCAAGTCCCCACAGCAATATTCCAACATATAGTGGAAAGCCTTCCCATAAGAGTGGAGGCTGTTATAGCAGCAAAGGGGGGACCAACTCCATATTAATGCCAACGATGTTGGAATGAGATGTTCGATGAGAAGGTGTCCACATACTTTTGGTGATAGTGTATCACAGTCAAATACACAGGATACAAACATTCCATTCCAGCTCAACAATAGATATATAAAAACTAAAATGTTCATACACACATTTTCTAAAATCTATGAATAAGAAATCTGAACAGTAATATTTTACACACACATGAAGGTACCCAAAAGCAATCATTTCTGATGAATAAACACAAATGTGAAACATTTGCGGCTATAGCACTTTGGAAATAAATTATTCAAGTTGAACAAATGAAAATTGAATTTGCTATCACTCACAAGTTTCCTCACCACTGTGTTGTCTAGCGTGACGTAGAGCCAAGTGAAAGTGGCAGTTTGAGAACCACATGTTGTTTCTCAGCATACAGTACAAGTTAGTCCTATGATCACTCTTGGGACACGTTTAGAGCACACAGACTGTACACAGAAATATAGTCACACACACACACACGCATGCACACACAAACACACACCATTTACATTTCAGTCATTTAGCAGACGCTCTTATCCAGAGCGACATACAGGAGAAATTAGGGTTAAGTGCCTTGCTCAAGGGCACATTGACTAATGTCTCAATCCCTCTGTTTGATATTAATACCCAGATTATTTATTAATCCAGATCACATCACACTCATATTTTTGTGCTGGTCGGGGCATAAATAGATCATTTGGAGTTTGCCAATAAATCAATAGACCATTACGCTGATGCAGAGAGTGTTCCCATGAGAACAGATGACAGGAGAAAGACAGGAGAAGAGAGCAGAAGAATGGAGTAGGGGGATTACTAACAGAGCTTCTCTCACACTTCAGATTATCACTTTATATCTGCCAATGAGGAGGGAGAGATGGAAAGGAGGGTTAGGGAGGAGAGGAGGAATGGGAAGAGGTCTAAGAAGGAGGAAAGGGAGAGAGTGCGAGAGCAGTGCAGGGGAGGTTAGAGAGGCAGAGGCTGAAAATGCAGTCAGGGGAAGAGCATCAGTGAGGCTGAATATGTGCAATATCTAGAACCCTCAAACTCAACTCTGGACCTCAAAGCCAGTTCCACTGCATTTGTTCATTGTTCCCCTCTAATCAGGGACTGATTTAGACCTGGGACACCAGGTGTGTGCAATTAAATATTAGGTAGAACAGAAAACCAGCAGGCTCCGGACCTCGTAGTGTAAGAGTTGAATACCCCTGATCTAGAACATACAGACAGCACACAGTGTGCGAGGATGAAGGATGTTGGATGTAATATAAGACTGCTGTGTATTAGATACCCACTGTTTCAGGCCTACCACTTTCTGTTCTTTATTGCTCTTCTCTGCCTGTACTCTCTCTCTCTAAGTTCTGTTTCCACAAATCAAATCAAATTGTATTTGTCACATGCTTCGTACAGTAAACAACAGGTGTGGACAAACGGTGAAATGCTTACTTATGAGCCCTTCCCAACAATGCAGAGAGAAAGAAAATAGAGAAATAATAGAAAAGTAAAACACGTAATAATAAAAGTAACTATTTAGCAGTCTATTGGCTTAGGGGTAGAAGCTGCTACGGGTCCTGTTGGTTCCAGACTTTGCGCATCGGTACCACTTGCCATGCGGTAGCAGAGAGAACAGTCTATGACTTGGGTGTTTGGAGTCTTTTAGAATGTTTAGGGCCTTCCTCTGACACTGCCTGGTATAGAGGTCCTAGATGGCAGGGAGCTTGGCCCCTGTGATGTATTGAGCCGAACGCACTACCCTCTGTAGCGCCTTGCGGTCGGATGCCAAGCAGTTGCCATACCAAGCGGTGATGCAGCCTGTCAAGATGCTCTCAATGGTGCAGCTGTAGAACAATTTGAGGATCTGAGGGCCCATGCCAAATCTTTTCAGCCTCCTGAGGGGGAAGAGGCATTGTCGTGCCCTCTTCACGACTGTGTTGGTGTGTTTGGACCATGATAGATCCTTAGTGATGTAGACACCGAGGAAGTTGAAGCTCTCGACCCGCTCCACTACAACCCTGTCGATTTGAATGGGGGCGTGCTCAGCCCTCCGTTTCCTGTAGTCCACAATCAGCTCCTTTGTCTTGCTGACATTGAGGGAGAGGTTGTTGTCCTGGCACCACACTGCCAGGTCTCTGAACTAGGAGTACAGGAGGGGACTAAGCATGCACCCCTGACGGGACCCCGTGTTGAGGGTCAGCGTGGCGGATGTGTTGTTGCCTACCCTCACCACCTGGGGGCGTCCTGTCAGGAAGTCCAGGATCCTGTTGCAGAGGGAGGTGTTCAGTCCCAGTGTCCTTAGCGTACTGATGAGCTTGGAGGACACTATGGTGTTAAACGCTGAGCTGTAGTTAATGAACAGCATTCTCATGTACAGTGGGGAGAACAAGTATTTGATACACTGCCGATTTTGCAGGTTTTCCTACTTACAAAGCATGTAGAGGTCTGTAATTTTTATCATAGGTACACTTCAACTGTGAGAGACGGAATCTAAAACAAAAATCCAGAAAATCACATTGTATGATTATTAAGTAATTAATTTGCTTTTTATTGCATGACATAAGTATTTGATCACCTACCAACCAGAAAGAATTCCGGCTCTCACAGACCTGTTAGTTTTTCTTTAAGAAGCCCTCCTGTTCTCCACTCATTACCTGTATTAACTGCACCTGTTTGAGCTCGTTACCTGTATAAAAGACACCTGTCCACACACTCAATCAAACAGACTCCAACCTCTCCACAATGGCCAAGACCAGAGAGCTGTGTAAGGACATCAGGGATACAATTGTAGACCTGCACAAGGCTGGGATGGGCTACAGGACAATAGGCAAGCAGCTTGGTGAGAAGGCAACAACTGTTGGCGCAATTATTAGAAAATGGAAGAAGTTCAAGATGACGGTCAATCACCCTCGGTCTGGGGCTCCATGCAAGATCTCAACTCGTGGGGCATCAATGATCATGAGGAAGGTGAGGGATCAGCCCAGAACTACACGGCAGGACCTGGTCAATGACCTGAAGAGAGCTCGGACCACAGTCTCAAAGAAAACCATTAGTAACACACTACGCCGTCATGGATTAAAATCCTGCAGCGCACGCAAGGTCCCCCTGCTCAAGCCAGCGCATGTCCAGGCCCGTCTGAAGTTTGCCAATGACCATCTGGATGATCCAGAGGAGGAATGGGAGAAGGTCATGTGGTCTGATGAGACAACAATAGAGCTTTTTGGTCTAAACTCCACTTGCCGTGTTTGGAGGAAGAAGAAGGATGAGTACAACCCCAAGAACACCATCCCAACTGTGAAGCATGGAGGTGGAAACATCATTCCTTGGGGATGCTTTTCTGCAAAGGGGACAGGACGACTGCACCGTATTGAGGGGAGGATGGTTGGGGCCATGTATTGCGAGATCTTGGCCAACAACCTCCTTCCCTCAGTAAGAGCATTGAAGATGGGTCGTGGCTGGGTCTTCCAGCATGACAATGACCCGAAACACCCAGCCAGGGCAACTAAGGAGTGGCTCCGTAAGAAGCATCTCAAGGTCCTGGAGTGGCCTAGCCAGTCTCCAGACCTGAACCCAATAGAACATCTTTGGAGGGAGCTGAAAGTCCGTATTGCCCAGCGACAGCCTCGAAACCTGAAGGATCTGGAGAAGGTCTGTATGGAGGAGTAGGCCAAATTCCCTGCTGCAGTGTGTGCAGACCTGGTCAAGACCTACAGGAAATGTATGATCTCTGTAATTGCAAACAAAGGTTTCTCTACCAAATATTAAGTTCTGCTTTTCTGACGTATCAAATACTTATGTCATGCAATAAAATGCAAATTAATTACTTAAAAATCATACAATGTGATTTTCTGGATTTTTGTTTTAGATTCCGTCTCTCACAGTTGAAGTGTACCTATGATAAAAATTACAGACCTCTACATGCTTTGTAAGTAGGAAAACCTGCAAAATCGGCAGTGTATCAAATACTTGTTCTCCCCACTGTAGGTGTTCCTTTTGTCCAAGTAAGAAAGGACAGCGTGGAGTGCAATAGAGATTGCGTCATCTGTGGATCTGTTGGGGAGGTATGCGAATTGGAGTGGGTCCAGGTTGTCTTGGATGATGGTGTTGATGTGAGCCATGACCAGCCTTTCAAAGCATTTCATGGCTACAGATGTGAGTGCTACGGGGCGATAGTCATTTAGACAGGATAACTTGGCGTTCTTGGGCACAGGGACTATGGTGGTCTGCTTGAAACATCTAGGTATTACAGACTGGGTCAGGGAGAGGTTGAAAATGTCAATGAAGACTCTGGTCAGCGCATGCTCTGAGTTAGTGTCCTGGTAGTCTGTCTGGCCCTGCAGCCCAGAGGTGTAGTCCAGGGTATACGCTGGTATACGGCGTATACCTACTTATTTTTCAGTCAGCATTGCGTATACCCACTTCTAAATCCCCCCTGATGCGCATCATTCAGTAATATCTGTGAGTCAGATTGCCTATTTTCTTCCTCGGGGATAGTGAAGCCATGACCCACCCTCCTCTGCCTCTAATTGGCTGGTTCTCGCTGCTTTCACTGATTAGATTGGTTAACTTTAGGCATGAGGACTGATGAGCCAATCAGAGGCAGAGTAGGGCGGGTCATGCCGAGGAAAATATCGCTAATACCTCAGGTGCCAGTGAAAAAAAAAAAAAACTCAGTTGCCGGTGCCACTTGACTACGATAACCGGCAGCAGACCAAACAACGGATGAAGAAAGGACACAAGCGGGCGGTGTGCCACCCCAGTTGATGGAAGACATCATTCTGAGGTAAGTTTTAAGGTGGTTTCCAAATGAATCATTATTTTAAACTACTGGCAAATTGCCAGTGACTGCACATTTAGAGGAGAAGAGATGTTGCCGCCAATAGTTAGTGCGAGTCGGCTAACGTTATGAAGCTAGCTACGTAGATTGGGATAATGTGGGGAAACCGGGGCATTGTTGGTTTTCAGTAAGTGTTTAATCAACCCAGTTCATAAGAATTTCATACCAGACTGATGAAACTGATTATCTCAATGTTTATGAAGCTTGTTTATTATTGTAAAGGTCTAAATTATAACGTTAGCCAAGTTACTAAGCCCTAAATTATAACATTAGCCAAGTTACTTAGCCCTAACTAACCTATATGATCTAGTTTAATTGCATAGTAGCTAAGCTGGTAGTTGATTTTTAAAAGTTAAAACACAAGAATGGGGACAAATAGTTTAAGATTCAGCCTAAAACAATATTGAGGTCTAATCAGGCTGTCTTATTTTGTATAGGGACAGGTAACCATGAAAAGGAAGGGAGATATTGCAGACTTTTTTTGTAAAGAGGCACAAATCAGGCCCAGATCAGGCCCAGGCAGACCCCCACCCTAAAACCAGCAGCCCTGGCAGCTCTCAACCGGGAGCTAGCCAGGCAAGTCAGTGTGAGCATAGAGAAGGATCCAGTCTACCACCACCAGGTCAGAACACACAGGCAGTAAATTGCATCTCCAGTTTATTGAAAAGTGAAGCCTCACACTGTAACAAAAGGTGATTTTGACAGATTAAGCCTCATTTTGAATTTCTGTGTGATGTTATTTATTTTATTGCCCTTCTATTTATTTTGTCTGTATCCATGTTTGTTTTTTAATGCTACTGTTATATAACATTTTGTGTTAAATTTGTTTGTTTTTGTTAAATAAACTCTCCCAAGTATTTCACTCACTAATCTCCTGTATGCTTCAGCTTCACTTGCTGAAAATATTTCCACTTGGTTATGCAGATTGTTAATGTAAAGAGGGGGACCCATGTCTTGCTGATGACTATTGTGATCACAGTAGTGTGTGTGTGTGTGTGTGTGTGTGTGTGTAAGTGTGTGTGAGAGAGAGAGAGACAGGGAGATGCATAATTAGTTTTGTTGTTGTCTGTAGACATCAATAATGACTGGCCAGACCCTGTGGAGTGCTAAACAAACAGAAGACTTCAAATCCAAGAACCCCTGGTTGGGATCCAAAAACAAAAAATTGGGTAAGTTTAGGTAGATTGCTAGTTTGGGTAACTTCTGAAACAGTGGGCACAGATAACTGTGTGTGTGTGTGTGTGTGTGTGTGTGTGTGTAAAGGACCATGCGCACGTACAGCTGTGGATACAGGAGTAGTTACATTGTTTGTTTATGCTTCGCAGGATGTCTGGTCTGTAGCAGTGTGAACTCCATTGGGATCGACAAGGAGCAAGGACAAGGTGTATCGTCTCTCAAGAGAATGGATGAACTTTGAAATTCAAGTGTCTGGCCAGGGAAGTAGAACAACAAGTTTGTCAATCTTGAGAAATAAGGTGGAGGAAACATGCGTTGTCCAAGGCCCACACTCAGGCTGTGAAGGTGGCAGAGCAACAGAAAGAAGCTGCCATTGAGAATGCAGTGGAGACTATGACTGAGTCCTACATGAAGGAAACTGAAGCTGTGTTTGAACAGCCTACCATCTGGCCAAAAAGAACCGAACCCTTTTCTGACCATGAGAGCCTCATTGAGCTGCAGGAACTGAATGGTGTAAAAATGGGCTCAATACTTCATTCACGTTACAGTGCAACACAAATAATACAACATGTTGCTAGTGAGATGCAGAGCAAAATCATCAGTAGCATTATAGCATCATCCAGTAAGTTAGCTGTCCTAATTGACGAGGCATCTTCTTTAAGTCACAAAGCTGTCATGACAGTTTCTATTAAAGCATCAATTCAAGAAGAAAGCCCTGAGTTCATATTCCTGGAACTTGTTGAACTGGAAAATCAGAGAGCAGATGGCATATTACAGGCGTTACTCACCTGTTTAACTAATGCTGGCTTTACAGAAGAGTGGCTTCATGAAAACTGGGTAGCATTTTGTATCTGATGGAGCCAGTGTCATGCTAGGAAAGAAGTCAGGAGTAGCAACCAGACTGACTTTGAGATTCCCAAAGCTTTTTGTATGGCACTGCATGAACCATAGACTTGAACTTGCTGTGTCAGATGCAGTTGATGAGGTAAACTCTGTCAATCACTTTAAAACTTTTATCCAGAAGCTATACTCTGTATAGTGTGTCAAACAAAAATGAACGTGAACTTGTTAATGCAGCAGCTGAAGTAGGCTCACAACTTCTTCGCATTGGCAGAATCTTGGATGTACGCTGGGTGGCCAGTAGCTTTCGGACTGTTCGTGCTGTTTGGACATCCCTGGGAGCTCTTGTGCAGCACTTTAAAAATGCTTGCAGTGATGAGATGAGGTCCACCAAAGAGAGGCAGATGTACAGAGGTTTGTTAGACCGTGTTCAAAGTCCAGAATTCATTTGTGACCTTGGCCTCATGTAACGACACTCTCCATGAACTAAGTCTCCTGTCACAGGAGCTTCAGTCTCGTTCTATAACGCTCCTCAGAGCAGAGCATCTGCTGAAACGCTCAATCAGAGTGATCCAGTCATTCAAAGAGAGTCCAGGTGAGAAATATAGTGAGGCTTTAGAAGCAAAACAGACTGGGGAGTATCGGTCTATAGCCCTGAAAACAAATGCAAAGCTGAAGTCTATCAATCCAGGCCAGTTCTTACAAAGCCTTGTGAACAATCTGGAGAAACGAACTTGTCTTTTGAAGATGAGACCATCATGGACCTCAGCATCCTTGATCAGAGTAAGTGGCCATCAAAGCCCAGCATCCGCCATGGTGAAGAACAAGTTAGCGACTGTGCAAGCGATTTAACATGTGCACAGACCAAGCACTGAATGGGATCGGGACCTACTGGAAGAGCCCAGTAGTGAGCCCAAGGACCTAAAACCACTTATGAACTGTATGAAAACATTCCCTGTCGGTACAGCAGAGTGTGAGAGGAATTTTAGCCTTATGAACAATATAAGCTCAGACAAGAGGGCTGTCCTTCTGATCTCAAACATATCAAACTTGATGATGATTAATATCAACGGCCCACCAACTTCCAAGTTTGATCCTAGAAAATATACAAGGACCTGGTTGAAGAGCCATCGTGCTGCCTCTTCGGTGCGTTCTAGACAGTGCAGTGTGAAAGCTCCTGCAGAAAGCAAATTTGTCTGGAATATACTGTGGTATGAGCAAGGTCAGAAACCCAGTGCTGGGTTGAGAGAGTATATCACTGTTGATGTGTTGTTAATGCATATATTTTGTTAATTGTTAACTAAATATTGTTGTAACATATTTTGTTGAATGATTTACGGTAAATGAACATGTTCAAAACAAAGCATATAGCAATATGAACAAGGATGCATTGTCACCTTCAGATTTGAAGTATTTTATTTAAATAAATGTGCAAAAAATAATCGAAACACCATTTCCTGTTTGCCTCATGATAAATAATATTTTACATTCATCCAGGCTGCTCTTGTGACCAGTAGTAACTACAAACTGCTCCTAATCAAGTCATGATCATTTTATAATAGTGTGCAAGTAGAAATTACATATTTTTGGGTAAACTAAATCATAGTCTTACATGTCACTGTTTCTAAAACAGGGCTTTTTTCTGGACTACTTAAAAAAAAAAAAGGTGAATACTGAGAGTATACCCACTTCTCCAGGGACCACTACACCACTGCTGCAGCCTTGTGAATGTTAACCTGTTTAAAGGTCTTACTCACATCGGCTACAGGCAGCGTGATCACACAGCGAGCATAGAAGGCATTTAGCTCGTCTGAAAGACTTGCGTCAATGGGCAGCTAGCAGTGTACAGTGTGGGATCCCAGGTCATAAGGGGGCCACAGTGAGTGGTCTTGGTCTGGCCTGGCCTATGGGAATCAAGACAGCAGCTATTTCCTCCCTTTCCCCCTTAATGACCGTCTCATTTAGAATTTAATCAGACCTTTTTGACAAGCTGATTGGACCAGCCACGACCTCCCCAGCTAAAACTCCTCTTCCAATATTCCCCTCTCCCTCTCTCTTTTTTTCTCCTTCTCTCTCCATCTCTCCTGCCCAAGGGTGCTTTTTGCCTCCATTATGAGATGTTAATTCACTTTGATGATAGACATCCAACATCACTCCCACCCCAATATTTTAGCTCCATCTTCTCCATCATTACCACTGCATTGGGGCAATTATACATATTCATACCCTGCTTATGTTATGAGTGGTGTTGGATGGCTGGGGCATGTGTGTGTGTGTGCCAGTGATTGAGTGATTGACTGAGTGATTTAAAGTTATGCGTGTTTCCCCACAGCTATAAAAGCCTATTATTTGGAGACACACCTTAGAAGGGAGCGTTACCAGGGCCGACGGGCCAACGTATTCCCTAAGCAGCCTTTATTAGCTCCATTCTACATGCAAATGACTAGCTAAAACTATTAACACATCCAGAACCCAGCCAGGGGGACGGGTCCCCTCACAGTCCTTGAGAAATGGCAGTGTTTGTAAGACATATTTGAATGAATAAGGATGTGTGTGTGTATGTGTATGTGTATGTGTATGTGTATGTGTGTGTGTGTGTGTGTGTGTGTGTGTGTGTGTGTGTGTGTGTGTGTGTGTTTATGACTTATTTATACAAAATAAAGCTGAAGGATGATGCATTGCCTCTATAAAGAAGTAAATTATTTTCCACTTGGAAAATAGATAAATAGATTGGTTGGGTGGTTGTTGCCCATTCAATACTATTGACATTCAGTTGCAGTCAGCCCTTTGGAAGCCCCAGACCCACTCCAGGGAGAGCAGAGACTCAACTGCATTGAAGTTGTTCAGCCCACGACGGAAAAATATTCCAGGGAGAAATCTAAGAATCTAAGTATTGATTTTGATATGAAACGGAATGTTTGGGAGCTTACATCTGAGAGAGGGAAAGAGCAAGAGCGAGAGAGGGAGAGAGAGAGGTAGGTGACAGAGCAAGAGAGAGTGGAGGAGGAAGATAAAGGAAGCAAGGAGGAGAGATGTGGAGACCTTCACCTGTTCTCTCTCTCTTATTCCCACAGATCCAGCTAAGCCTCTGGCCACAATTGAGTAGTAGGGCTATCTCTTCCTGCCTGGCTCACAGCCCTGACACTCCTGTGTGTGTGTGTGTGTGTGTGTGTGTGTGTGTGTGTGTGTGTGTGTGTGTGTGTGTGTGTGTGTGTGTGCGCGTGCGTGCGTGCATGCTTCTCCACTATGTCCTTGTATTGGAGCTGGAGCCATCTCTGTCACACTGACCTTTCCTGCCTACCCCCTGTAGACCACTCACTCCTCTACGATGTCATTGTCCCACTCACACTATTGTATTACTGTGACTTACCCAACGATCCTTGGATCTTTCGTGCTTTGAGGTTGTTTGACCTTTGAAAGCTTAGCCATGACATACTTAAGCAATAATGCCCAAGGGGATGTGGTGTATGGCCAATATACCACGGCTAAGGGCTGTTCTTACGCACGACGCAACGCAGAGTGCCTGGACACAGCCCTTAGCCGTGGTATATTGTCCATATACCACAAACCCCTGTGGTGCCTTACTGCTATTATAAACTGGTTACCAATGTGATTATAGCAGTAAAAATACATGTTTTGTCATACCCATGGTATTCAGTCTGATATACCACGGCTGTCAGCCAATCAGCATTCAGGGCTTGAACCGCCCAGTTTATACTGAGAGTTAGTCTGGTACTATGTGTCTGGATGTTCACTTCTCAATCAACTATGGCTTTCACTATCAAGAATTTCTATCAACTATCTCCCATCTACCTGAATTTTAGTAGCTTGTTCAGTTTTGAAGTAGATTCCCATTCCCATGCAACTATAGCCTTTAAAACGATACTAAAACCCTCACTAGAGTCCTGAATGGAGTGTGAGGTTTGAATTTTATTGCCATCTAGCCTGCTTGTGTCAATGGTATAACATATAAAGTTCTACAAAGAGAACTGTCCAGTCAATTATAGCCAGAAGGAAAACAACACAAAGGGTACAAAATGGCTGAATGGTAAAGACCCCACATTACGTTGCAGGAATCAGCAATCAGTCAACACTTGATAATGAAGCAATGAAAGTGATATAAAACCATGAGAGTCCATTAAGTATCCATCTAACAGAGCCATCAGCTAGCTCAGCCAAAACAAGGCACCTCTTTCTGTGATACTCCTGACATCTAGCTACACCTCTCTAGTACTTGAGGCCAGCGAAAGAAATGGAAATTGGCATCTAACAAGCATACAGTGAGACTTTGGACATAATGCCTCCACTCCACTAGAGAGTTGTAGAAGGATATGGGGATTCCATTATAGGCATTTATTTCTCTCCAACAATATTCTAATTAGACATTACATGGCATATTCATGACAAACAGAATATTATTGCCAAATAGTGTGTGTGTATGTGTGTGTGTGTGGGTGTGTGTGTGTGTGTGGGTGTGTGTGTGTGTGCGCCTGTATGCACTTATAGGCACTTATTTCTCTCCAACACGAGTCTAACTAGACATTTGGGCCCAGTTAAATAGACATTACATGGCACATTCATGACAAACTGAATGTTATTGCCAAATAGTGTGCGTGTGTGTTGTGTGTATGCCTGCGTACGCCTGTGAGCGTGTCTGCACGCCTGTGTGTGAGTGTTTGAAAATGGGTTTGAAAGAGCTTTCTCCCCTCAGGGGCTTTGGGCCTGACGCTCTGGGCTGGAAAAGAGCCTTTATGTTCATCCCACTCTCTGCTTTAAAATGACATTCTGGCTCCCAGCTCAAAGCCGCAGCATTGAAGGAGCACAGATGGGAGCAGACTGTTGTATATACAGGTAAAAGTCAGTAAATTAGAATATTTTGAAAAACTTGATTTATTTCAGTAATTGCATTCAAAAGGTGTAACTTGTACATTATATTTATTCATTGCACACAGACTGATGCATTCAAATGTTTATTTCATTTAATTTTGATGATTTGAAGTGGCAACAAATGAAAATCCAAAATTCCGTGTGTCACAAAATTAGAATATTGTGTAAGGGTTACATTTTGAAGACACCTGGTGCCACAAACTAATCAGCTGATTAACTCAAAACACCTGCAAAGGGCTTTAAATGGTCTCTCAGTCCAGTTCTGAAGCCTACACAAACATGGGGAAGACTTCAGATTTGACAGCTGTCCAAAAGGCGACCATCGACACATTGCACAAGGAGGGAAAGACACAAAGGTTATTGCAGAAGAGGCTGGCTGTTCTCAGAGCTCTGTGTCCAAACACATTAATAGAGAGGCAAAGGGAAGGAAAAACTGTGGTCAGAAAAAAGTGTACAAGCGATAGGGATCACCGCGCCCTAGTCAAGATTGTGAAAAAAAACCCATTCAAAAATGTGGGGGAGATTCACAAGGAGTGGACAGCTGCTGGAGTCAGGGCTTCAAGATCCACCACCAAGAGACGCTTGAAAGACATGGGTTTCAACTGCCGCATACCTCGTGTCAAGCCACTGTTGACCAAGAAACAGTGCGAAAAGCGTCTCACCTGGGCTAAGGAAAAAAAGAGCTGGACTGCTGCTGAGTGGTCTAAAGTCATGTTTTCTGACGAAAGCAAATTTTGCATTTCCTTTGGAAATCGAGGTCCCAGAGTCTGGAGGAAGACAGGAGAGGCACAGGATCCACGTTGCCTGAAGTCTAGTGTAAAGTTTCCACCATCAGTGATGGTTTGGGGTGCCATGTCATCTGCTGGTGTCGGTCCACTCTGTTTCCTGAGATCCAGGGTCAACGCAGCCGTCTACCAGCAAGTTTTAGAGCACTTCATGCTTCCTGCTGCTGACCTGCTCTATGGAGATGGAGATTTCAGGTTCCAACAGGACTTGGCGCCTGCACACAGCGCAAAATCTACCCGTGCCTGGTTTACGGACCATGGTATTTCTGTTCTAAATTGGCCAGCCAACTCCCCTGACCTTAGCCCCATAGAAAATCTGTGGGGTATTGTGAAAAGGAAGATGCAGAATGCCAGACCCAACAACGCAGAAGAGTTGAAGGCCACTATCAGAGCAACCTGGGCTCTCATAACACCTGAGCAGTGCCAGAAACTCATCGACTCCATGCCACGCCGCATTAATGCAGTAATTGAGGCAAAAGGAGCTCCAACCAAGTATTGAGTATTGTACATGCTCATATTTTTCATTTTCATACTTTTCAGTTGGCCAACATTTCTAAAAAATCCCTTTTTTGTATTAGCCTTAAGTAATATTCTAATTTTGTGACACACGGAATTTTGGATTTTCATTTGTTGCCACTTCAAATCATCAAAATTAAATGAAATAAACATTTGAATGCATCAGTCTGTGTGCAATGAATAAATATAATGTACAAGTTACACCTTTTGAATGCAATTACTGAAATAAATCAAGTTTTTCAAAATATTCTAATTTACTGACTTTTACCTGTAAGTCACAGCAAACAGTGAGAATGAATGGAGGGTGAATACAGTATAGTGCAGTCTGTGTGTCGCGCTCTGACTGCTCTATACTAAAATAGTAGCTTTGGGAAAGGCTGAAATAATACTGAATTTCTATCCATGAACATAAGCACACACACTACTCAACCCTGAGAAATGGTGTGTGCTAAAATAATTAGGTTGACTTACATGGAATGCTTAATTGAGCAACAACGCTAGAGCTATGACGTTAACAGCTTCCTTCAATGTGAATTCATTCAGAAGTACATCCGGTAGTTCTCATCAGTGCTTTCTGCTTCTTACTGCTCAGAGCTAACTAGCACACTCTGTATCAGCACTGTAACATCAGAGGTCACATTATACCCAGTGTATCTGCATACCTCCGAAATGTGTGTGTGTGTGTGTGTATGTGTGTGTGTGTATGTTGGCACAGCGGCTGGCGCTATCGGGGTTGGCGGGAGCAACGTGTCTGGCTTTGATGTCTACATGAGCTCTGCACCCACCACACACACATACACACACACCCACACACACGCGCAATGTTGTTTGCCTTCGCCCACTCACATCAGCCCAGCCTAGCATCAAATCAATGGGCCATCTGGAAACTCTGCTGCAGAGATCTGTGCTTTGTCTCCACCTTGGCCTCACACAGCAAAGAGACATCACACCCCAGCAACATAGGTTAATAAGCAAGATAGTGGACAAATATTGCCTTAATTGACCTAGTGATACATTTTTACTACGAGTAGTTGATATACAGTATGTGCATTACTTTGTTATTAAGCATTCACAAAGTATTAATAAACACTACAGAGAAGATATTTGCGCATGATTGATTTCTGAGGCATCTATATACGACTAGCTCTCACAGTCTCACGTCAGAATTAGACATTCATCCATGTTTCTCAAACGTCAAATTTCGAAGTTGTTGCAAACGTCAAATTTCAAAGTGCTTAACGTTAAGTTTAGGCATAAACTTCGAATTTTAAGGTTGGGGTTAAGTTTAGGCATAAACTCCGAATTTTAAGGTTGGGGTTAAGTTTAGGCATTAACTCCGAACTCTTAAGGTTAGGCATTAACTCCAAATGGTTAAGGTAAGTGTTAAGGTTTGGGATAGGCTTAAAACAAACATCTCAAAAACAACTTTCTATCGGTGGATTTGAACTTGCAAACTTTGGAATCAGAGGCAGATGCTAACGCCTATCCACCATCAACATCCACAATGCCCTAGCAAAACAGAAACCTACTTGAAGGTAACAGCGCTCACTGCTGCCCCTAGTGGCCGGTTTACACATAATCTCCCGACATCCTCAGACATGGATGGACGTCGAATACTGACTTGTATCACAGGTGACCTGGCTGTCTATATAGGCTTTATGAAGAGTTTATGAAGGCTTCCTTTAGCCTCAAAGTTAAAGTTTGTTCAAAGTGTGCCCCATTTGTCTGTATTGTAATGGGTTTGATGCATACGCATTCTGACCATGTTTTTCTCCTCGTTTTCCCAGTGTTTCAGATGGTTTCGGAGCGCAGCCAAAACAGCAGCGTACCCCAGAGGCCTAGCCGTCACGGCATGGGAGCATGTAACACAGCCACTCAGACTCCCACTGTGGCCTGTGGTGCTCAGGAATAATGCGTGTGTGTGTGTGTGTGTGTGTGTGTGCATGTAACACAGCCGCTATGCCTCTCACTGTGTCCTCTTACTGAGACATGTTGGTCTGGCTTGTTGTAACGCGTTTCACCCAATCATCATCTGCTGGGAGATGCTGGTCAATAGTTTGTTTTGGTGCAGAAGGTTGCCCTATTCCAGTCCCTATTTGTGAATATCAGAGTAGATGTGTATACTATAACTGTACATGTCCTTATGTTTCTCTATCAAACCGTGTGTGTGTGTGTGTGTGTGTGTGTATCTCCCTGTGTGGAGCAGCAGCCATGCTGGGGAGATTTCCGCATGGCAGGAGAGCGAACTGCTCCTGGCTAAATGATGGGCACACGGTCACACGGTACAGAAACCCTTATAGAAACATGCTCTGGCAGACACACACACACACACACACACACACACACACACACACACACACACACACACACATATCTAAGCTGATATATCAGATTAGACAGGAGAGTGGGTTGCAGTCTACCACCACTGCCATTTTAGGTCCTCACAACAAGGCTCATATTCTTCTTACTCAACCTCATATCCTGTCCACAATATATAACACTTTCCATTTCCATTCAATATCTAATACCATGTGCATCCTTACGCAATCCCTCATCCTGACCATAACATAACGCAGTTCATTTCCTGTCCACAACCTCATATCCTGTCCACAACATATAACACTGTTCATAATCTAACACCATGTCCACAATGACATGATATTCTTCTTACACAACCCCATATCCTGTCCATACTACACTGTAGAATGAATATAGACATATTGATTCAGCGTACAACACAACCAGCTGCAATAGGATTGTGAGTTTGCTCAAAGAAATTCCACGCACAAACTTGTTGTTGTGAGATTGCTCAACAACATTTTTGTTGAGCAAACTCACAATCCTATTGCAGCTGGTTGCCTTACAATTGTACGTTGAATCAACTTTCTTTCCTTTTTTTTTTTTACAGTGTATCTAACACGGTTCTTAATCTTACACCCTGTCCAAAACATATAACATCCTCCACATCATTATACAACCCCCCCCCCTTTCTCTCTCTTTCTCTCTCTCTCTGCCCATCTTTATCCTCTGTGGTCAGCTCACACCACAGATAAGGCTCAATACAGAATTGACACATTGATTATGTCCCCAGTGATCAATTAATACCTCAAATAATCCCTTCTCTTCAGTGTCATCAATTAGATCCAGTCTGCCTTACAGGTTTGATGAAATGCTGATGAACTATTGTTCAATGGTCAATGCTGTGGTTTATCTATTCAATATGCCCCACCATTACTTAGAGAATGCCACAGACCAAATGCCACTAGTTTAAATGTAGAAAACAAAGTTTGGGACACAATTGATTCACATTGTTAGTTGCTTCTTGTTGGCTTCTTATTGGCCTAATACTACAGCTGAAATGTTTTGCTTTTCAGTGTGTTCCAAAGCAAATAGCATTTCTACATTGAGCTGTAAGGTCAGCAGAACCATTACAGCATAAGATAATTACTCATTCAAACATAACAGCCAAACACACATCCAACAGTTTGACATTTGGAAAGTGCTGCATTGCATTGCATGGCATGGCTGAGGAGTTAGTTGGGCTGCAGACGTGGGTTCAACTAGTGTATTCTTTCAAATACTTTAGCTGCACTTGACTGAGCTTGCCTGGCACAGTGGAACCATTGGAGTAGTCCCAAAAAGCTCAAAGCCCGCCGGACTAGAATTCCAGGAAGGCTCAATCAAATACTCAAAGTATTTGAAAAGAAAACAAATACAATTTGAACCCAGGTCCGGGATGCAGGCAGCTGAGGTTTAGTTTGCTGTGTGGGTAGAGGATAGAGGATATCACTTCCATCCTGATACACAGAGAGAGAGAGAGAGAGAGAGAGAGAGAGAGAGAGAGAGAGAGAGAGAGAGAGAGAGAGAGAGAGAGAGAGAGAGAGAGAGAGAGAGAGAGAGAGAGAGAGAGAGAGAGAGAGAGAGAGAGAGAGAGAGAGAGAGAGAGAGAGAGAGAGAGAGAGAGAGAGAGAGAGAGAGAGAGAGAGAGAGAGAGAGAGAGAGAGAGCAGGGGCTGGGGGCGCTTCCCCACTGTGTGTCCTAGAACAGTGGCAGGGAGGGAGGCAGCACTGCTTTGATTCATTCAGACTGCCGTCACGAATGCAGCTCTACAGATCGGACCCAGCCAAGCCTGAGCTGAGCACTGGCATGGGAGAGGAGGAGGAGAGGGAGAGAGGAAAAGAAGGAGGAAGGAGAAAGAGAGCGAGCGAGAGAGGGAGAGATGAGGGAGAGAGAGAGAGAAACAAGAGTAATGTGAGATAGAGAAAGAGAAATGGGAAAGAAATCAGGGATGATTGGGTGCATGGGGGATTAATGCGATCAGTGACACATGGTGCGTGGGCACACTGCTCTCTCCCTCTCTGCCACCCTCCCTCGATACTTCTATCCCACCCCCACCAAGAGAGGCCGGGGTGGTAGGCAGGGACATGGCTACACTGCTCTCTCTCTCTTTCTCTCTTACCCCCACAGAGAGGGGAAGTCAGGGTGTGTAGGTGGTGCTATGGCTACACGTGTCTGTGTCCAGGCCAATGGATCTGGGCGTGTGACTTCAGGACAGGCACATGGACAATATATGTAACATACTGTATATAACTGTATGCTGAGGCTCTATTGACAGATGGAGCGTTGGAGGGATTTTAAGGTTGTCCAGGGCTATGAGTTCTATTTGAGTTTAATATTAATTATTTAAGGTTCAGTATGTTGGCTATCTCATATTCACAAGTTTTTCTAGGGTTATAAGGGCTATTTAAGTTAAGTATGAATTAATTGGTTCACTTTAAAGTTGATTTAAGTTTATCTGGTCAATTTGAGTTGAGTGTAGACTTTGAGGCCATGTTAGATGTTTCAAGGGAATGTCCACTAACTTTAATTGGGAAGTGTTGGGTTGTTTAAGTTGAGTGTTGACTCATGGGGTTACAGTATATCCGGAGTGTGTGTGTTTTAGTGTGCGTGTGTGGGATTGCACTTTTAGATGCATCTGTGAGTGCTCCACCTGGGCAGTCAGTGATAGCATCATCCATCTCAGAGCATTGAGTGAAGAGCAGAGTGATTTGGGTTTGTGAAGATCGGAGCGAGAGGAGGAGAGGAGAAGAGTGACTCACATCCTAACCCAGATACATCCCGATCAACTTTTCCCCACGACTGGTTGGATCTGCAGGGCTAGATTGGGCAGGGCGACACACACACATGCACGGACTCACACAATAAATTCCTCGGAGGCCCAGCAGTTCCTTATGAATTATCCAGCCACAGTAAGTGTCCGGGAAAACAGGATGAATCCCACGAGCACAGACATACTCAAAGTGCCTGGTAAGTAACGCTACATGAGTGAGAGAGTAAGAGTGAGAGTGAGAGTGAGAGTGAGAGTGAGAGTGAGTGAGTGAGTGAGTGAGTGAGTGAGTGAGTGAGTGAGTGAGTGAGTGAGTGAGAGAGAGAGAGAGAGAGAGAGAGAGAGAGAGAGAGAGAGAGAGAGAGAGAGAGAGAGAGAGAGAGAGAGAGAGAGAGAGAGAGAGAGAGAGAGAGAGAGAGAGAGAGAGAGAGAGAGAGAGAGAGAGAGAGAGAGAGAGAGAGAGAGAGAGAGAGAGAGAGAGAGAGAGAGAGAGGCAGGTAGCCTAGTGGTTAAGAGTGTTGGGCCAGTAACCGAAAGGTTGCTGGTTCAAATCCCCGAGCTGACTATGTGAAAAATCTGTCGATGTTCCCTTGAGAAAGGCACTTAACCTTAATTGCTCCTGTACGTCGCTCTGGATAAGAGTGTCGACTAAAATGTAAGAGAGATGGAGAGAGAGAAAAATAAGTAGGATAGAGCAACACAGAGAAGAGGTGTGTTTTCTTCAACAACTCTAAAAAACATGGTTGATTCAACATACAATTGTAAGGCAACCAGCTACAATAGTATTGTGAATACACTCAACAAAATATCCTATTGCAGCTGGTTGCCTTACAATTGTACGTTGAATCAACATATTGTTTTACAGTGTGTGTGTGCGTGCATGTGTTTGTGTAACCCAGCAGTGTTTAGCGGTAAAAGGGGTTGAGAGGAAATAAACACAGAGGTCAGAGGTCAGGAGTCAGAGGAGTGGGAGGACAGTTTGTCTCCTTTCTGACCAACATTTATGAGCTTTAACCTCCTGCCTAAAGCCCTGTGAGTGGGCTAATTATGTTAATGCTCGCTCGGTAAAATGGTCTGTATTATGGGGTGTCAAGAAGGTTGACTTCATGCATATAGTTGTGTTAGGGCTGGGGATGCTGCATCTAGATGTATTAGAGGGCTGGGGATGCTGCAACTAGATGTATTAGAGGGCTGGGGATGCTGCATCTAGATGTATTAGAGGGCTGGGGATGCTGCATCTAGATGTATTAGAGGGCTGGGGATGCTGCATCTAGATGTATTAGAGGGCTGGGGATGCTGCATCTAGATGTATTAGAGGGCTGGGGATGCTGCATCTAGATTTATTAGAGGGCTGGGGATGCTGCAACTAGATGTATTAGAGGGCTGGGGATGCTGCATCTAGATGTATTAGAGGGCTGGGGATGCTGCATCTAGATGTATTAGAGGGCTGGGGATGCTGCATCTAGTTGTATTAGAGGGCTGGGGATGCTGCATCTAGATGTATTAGAGGGCTGGGGATGCTGCATCTAGTTGTATTAGATGGCTGGGGATAATGCATCTAGATGTATTAGAGGGCTGGGGATGCTGCATCTAGATGTATTAGAGGGCTGGGGATGCTGCATCTAGTTGTATTAGAGGGCTGGGGATGCTGCATCTAGTTGTATTAGAGGGCTGGGGATGCTGCATCTAGATGTATTAGAGGGCTGGGATGCTGCATCTAGTTGTATTAGAGGGCTGGGGATGCTGCATCTAGTTGTATTAGAGGGCTGGGGATGCTGCATCTAGATGTATTAGAGGGCTGGGGATGCTGCATCTAGATGTATTAGAGGGCTGGGGATGCTGCATCTAGTTGTATTAGAGGGCTGGGGATAATGCATCTAGTTGTATTAGAGGGCTGGGGATGCTGCATCTAGATGTATTAGAGGGCTGGGGATGCTGCATCTAGATGTATTAGAGGGCTGGGGATGCTGCATCTAGATGTATTAGAGGGCTGGGGATGCTGCATCTAGATGTATTAGAGGGCTGGGGATGCTGCATCTAGATGTATTAGAGGGCTGGGGATGCTGCATCTAGTTGTATTAGATGGCTGGGGATAATGCATCTAGATGTATTAGAGGGCTGGGGATGCTGCATCTAGATGTATTAGAGGGCTGGGGATGCTGCATCTAGTTGTATTAGAGGGCTGGGGATGCTGCATCTAGTTGTATTAGAGGGCTGGGGATGCTGCATCTAGATGTATTAGAGGGCTGGGGATGCTGCATCTAGATGTATTAGAGGGCTGGGGATGCTGCATCTAGTTGTATTAGAGGGCTGGGGATGCTGCATCTAGTTGTATTAGAGGGCTGGGGATGCTGCATCTAGATGTATTAGAGGGCTGGGGATGCTGCATCTAGATGTATTAGAGGGCTGGGGATGCTGCATCTAGTTGTATTAGAGGGCTGGGGATAATGCATCTAGTTGTATTAGAGGGCTGGGGATGCTGCATCTAGATGTATTAGAGGGCTGGGGATGCTGCATCTAGTTGTATTAGAGGGCTGGGGATAATGCATCTAGTTGTATTAGAGGGCTGGGGATGCTGCATCTAGTTGTATTAGAGGGATGGGGATGCTGCATCTAGTTGTATTAGAGGGCTGGGGATGCTGCATCTAGATGTATTAGAGGGCTGGGGATGCTGCATCTAGATGTATTAGAGTGCTGGGGATGCTGCATCTAGATGTATTAGAGGGCTGGGGATGCTGTATCTAGATGTATTAGAGGGCTGGGGATGCTGCATCTAGATGTATTAGAGGGCTGGGGATGCTGCATCTAGATGTATTAGAGGGCTGGGGATGCTGCATCTAGATGTATTAGAGGGCTGGGGATGCTGCATCTAGTTGTATTAGAGGGCTGGGGATGCTGCATCTAGTTGTATTAGAGGGCTGGGGATGCTGCATATAGTTGTATTAGAGGGCTGGGGATGCTGCATCTAGATGTATTAGAGGGCTGGGGATGCTGCATCTAGATGTATTAGAGGGCTGGGGATGCTGCATCTAGTTGTATTAGAGGGCTGGGGATGCTGCATCTAGTTGTATTAGAGGGCTGGGGATGCTGCATCTAGTTGTATTAGAGGGCTGGGGATGCTGCATCTAGATGTATTAGAGGGCTGGGGATGCTGCATCTAGATGTATTAGAGGGCTGGGGATGCTGCATCTAGATGTATTAGAGGGCTGGGGATGCTGCATCTAGTTGTATTAGAGGGCTGGGGATGCTGCAACTAGATGTATTAGAGGGCAGGGGATGCTGCATCTAGATGTATTAGAGGGCTGGGGATGCTGCATCTAGTTGTATTAGAGGGCTGGGGATGCTGCATCTAGTTGTATTAGAGGGCTGGGGATGCTGCATCTAGTTGTATTAGAGGGCTGGGGATGCTGCATCTAGTTGTATTAGAGGGCTGGGGATGCTGCAACTAGATGTATTAGAGGGCAGGGGATGCTGCATCTAGATGTATTAGAGGGCTGGGGATGCTGCAACTAGATGTATTAGAGGGCTGTGGATGCTGCAACTAGATGTATTAGAGGGCTGGGGATGCTGCATCTAGTTGTATTAGAGGGCTGGGGATGCTGCATCTAGATGTATTAGAGGGCAGGGGATGCTGCATCTAGATGTATTAGAGGGCTGGGGATGCTGCAACTAGATGTATTAGAGGGCTGGGGATGCTGCATCTAGTTGTATTAGAGGGCTGGGGATGCTGCATCTAGATGTATTAGAGGGCTGGGAATGCTGCATCTAGATGTATTAGAGGGCTGGGGATGCTGCATCTAGATGTATTAGAGGGCTGGGGATGCTGCAACTAGATGTATTAGAGGGCTGGGGATGCTGCATCTAGATGTATTAGAGGGCTGGGGATGCTGCAACTAGATGTATTAGAGGGCTGGGGATGCTGCATCTAGTTGTATTAGAGGGCTGGGGATGCTGCATCTAGATGTATTAGAGGGCTGGGGATGCTGCATCTAGTTGTATTAGAGGGCTGGGGATGCTGCATCTAGATGTATTAGAGGGCTGGGGATGCTGCATCTAGATGGATTAGAGGGCTGGGGATGCTGCATCTAGTTGTATTAGAGGGCTGGGGATGCTGCATCTAGTTGTATTAGAGGAGATGCTGCATCTAGTTGTATTAGAGGGCTGAGGCAATGTGCTGCCAGGGCCCACTCAAATGATATCATGTTCCCGACTAGCTGTATTCTCCGACCCTCTCAGTCGCCCCGCTAGCATGTCTGCTTGCTCGGGGACCGGTGGAAGTCCCAACTCAATATCCCGCCAGCGCATCAGGGCGAGCCCCAAACCCATTAGCTACTTTAGCTGGGCGCTGAGTGGGTAGGAGAGGGAGAAAGCGTACCCCAATCTCTCTCACTGACAGGATGAAATGCAGAGAGAAATGCACCATTCCAAACCCTTCCATGGTGAAATGCTGTACTGTTTCCTTCTATCAGGGGAGAGAGACAGAGGAATTGAAAATGTGGAGTTTATAAATTGGCATTTATTTAACCGCAAACATATTTTTGCATGAGGCGAATATGTGAATGATGAATATACATGTATGTGTCTGAGAGAGTATTTTGTTTAGACATACACTCCCCTGTGTTCACTCCTGTTCTGGGCAGAAGAGAATTTGAACAGGACTGTAAAATGATGGCGAGTCTACTTGGTTTTATCTTAGAGGAGAACGCTTAGATGAAAATTACATTACAAACCGCTTAATTAAAAGATGCATATCCACTAACCTACTTTACACAAGCTTGTGAGAGTCTTACATCACTAAATACACTATTTTGAATACACAGTTTACACTTACAAACTAAGTCAATATAACAAGAAGAACACAAGAATAGCCTAAGGTGAATTTGAATAATAGTGCAAAAAAGAACACAGACATAATACCTTTAACATGCATAGAAGGCCTTGTTCCATCGAGTCATTGCATCACACAGTTAATTAAGCAATAAGGCCCGAGGTGGTGTGGTCTATGGACAATATACCACGGCTAAGGGCTGTTCTTAAAGCACGACGCAACGTGGAGTGCCTGCACAAAGCCCTTAGCCGTGGTATATTGGCCATATATATATCACAAACCCCCAAGGTGCCTTATTTCTAATATAAACTGGTTACCAATGTAATTAGAGCACTAAAAATACATGTTTTGTCATACCCGTAGTATACAATCTGATATACCACAGCTGTCAGCCAATCAGCATTCAGGGCTCAAACCACCCAGTTTATAAGATGAAATAAAGCCTTGGAGGAGATAGGATCGAGCACACAGAGAGACAGCCATAAGATCAGTGTAGCAGAGATGAGTGAAGCCAACCTAAGCTAACAGGCAGCCTATGGCAACACTGTGACAGCATGGCTAGTACAATACGCACATCAAGTCTAATTGGAAACTCCCCCATTGACATGGTTCTGCATGTCATTGTGTATCAGACCGATCAATAATCAGTCTCTGAGTGTAAATACGTCCGTGAATGGACAGTGGAAAGGACGAGTCTTTGATGGTGAAGACAGTGGAAGGGATGGAGAATGGCTAGGGCCAGATGCTTCGATTGGACTATAACTTCATTTCTATCGAGGCACTTGAACAATCTTTTTCTATGGTAAGGCTATGGACAAAGTGAGCTGATTGAGGACCTGATAAATGACCCAAAAAAAATATATATATATAAAAAAAATAATAATAATAAATTAATATGCATCAAAGTAGAGCCAACCATACACCTCAAGTGCAAAAATGATCTCATTTCAGCCCATGACAGGTCACAGCAAGCACAGCAGCAGGGTAGTAAGGGGATCCTCCTGTGTGTATATCAGGTTGACAGATGAGGCGACACCAAGTCACAGTCGGCCCAGAGAGGTTCTCTGAGAGGAAGTGACTGGTTCTGCACCATTAGCTAACCTTAGGACTCCATGAGTCACATTTACCATGATGAATCACTGCTGAACTACAGCCCAGACAATCCTCAGGGGGCAAATGTCAGTTGTTCTCCATGGAGTTCTGGTTCACATGAAAGACAAACCGTTTGCTTGAGATGACCGTTTCAGTTTCTGTGTCTCGAATTGACTAGAGAGAACATAATATGGAACACAGAGATTGTGGAAACTTTACAAAACTTCTAGAAAAAAACAGTGTATTAAAAATGGCTGAATATCTAAATGATGATAAAATGGGGAATGAAACTATGATAGAATATTTTTTACGGAGGGCGAAGATGCCATTAATTTGCATTGAGGACGGAAAAATAATCAGCGAGGGTTTGTTCAAATGAATAATTATTTCATGGTTAATTATAAGATGTGTTCAACTTATTTTCCGTTGCCACCATAACCATAACTACATCAGGTCATTATCATAACCATTATTAATTAGCCAGTAGGACTTGGGGAGTGTGTGTGTGTGTGTGTGTGTGTGTGTGTGTGTGTGTGTGTGTGTGTGTGTGTGTGTGTGTGTGTGTGTGTGTGTGTGTGTGTGTGTGTGTGTGTGTGTGTGTGTGTGTGTGTGTGTGTGTGTGTGCATGCGTGTGTGTAGTGTCCGAGGAAGGGAACATGAGTGATCGCCTTGGGATTTTGGAGGCAGACTTTGGGAGTTTGGGTGTCTCAGCCCCCTTGATAATTTGCAAAGTACGAAGAAGTGATGAAAAAAGTCTGAATAGTAGGACACAGAGCAATAGAGAAAGAGAGAGAAGGTATCAAAGGGAGAGTGTTTATTCATGTGTGTGAGGGATGAAGAGAGGGAAGGGGACAAAACAGAGTGTTGGAGAGAAAGAGAGCGAGAGAGCGAGAGAGCGAGAGAGAGAGAGAAAGAGAGAGCGAGAGAGAGAGAGAGAGAGAGAGAGAAAGAGAGAGAAAGAGAGAGCGAGGAGAGAGAGAGAGAGAGAGAGAGAGAGAGAGAGAGAGAGAGAGAGAGAGAGAGAGAGAGAGAGAGAGAGAGAGTGAGTGTGTGAGAGGCAGGATGTCACATCTAGTGTGATTTCTGTTACTTCATTAACACTGAATCTCTTCCTCTCTTTACATCTCCTCTCATGCTCTGGTAGACTGAAGAACTGAGCTGTTTCCAAAAAGATAAACACCTCAGCCCAGGGGACAGATAGAGGAGAAGAGGAGCAGTTGATTTGCTGTCATAAGCCAGAACAGAGGCCGGTAGGAAGGGTAGAAGGAGAGAAAAGAGGAGGAGAAGGAGGAGGGGAGGAGGATGGTTTCTAATGAGAATCCAGACGATTTAGGCCTGTGTCACACGAAGAAATTTGGAGACAATTTCTGCTGCAGATCCAAGTTGCAAGTGACATCATCTCAAGCAACTTTGCTGCTACACTAAGCAATTCAAAAACAATTGAAATTGCACGCAACATCCTTTCATACATCACATCATGGTTTCATAAATGACTTGTTTATCCAAACGTTTGGTAATTGTAACAGCATCAATGTAGACAAAATGCTGGCTGTATAATTAAGCTCATTCTAAACAATGCCATGTTGAAAGGCAATGGCTTTCGCTTCAGTCACCAATGGTGACTGATCATGTAGTTGTATCCACATGCTAAACTATGCTTTTGTATGTGGCACCAGTGCATCATCATGGATTCATATAGTATTCTGCCTGGTATGCATATGCAGTTCTTCAAAATAAGAGTAATAAGTTGCATTTCCTCAGCGTAATTAGGTGAATGAAAAACTGAACTCAGCTTCCCAAGAGTCATTATTCGTAACAGGGTAAACAAACGTGACATACATTTACCAAAAACAGCACCATAAAACAGTACATTCAGCACCTTACCTTTACTCAATGTAAAACCCCTTCAGTCTATTCTCTTCTATTCTATTCCAGACTATTCTATTCTATTCCAGACTATTCTATTCCAGACTATTCTATTCCATACTATTCTATTCCAGACTATTCTATTATTTTCCAGACTCTTCTATTCTATTCTATTCCAGACTATTCTATTCATTTATTAAATACAAATATACATTATTTCCCTAGTAAAGTAGATCCACATGCACAGCCAGTGTGTCCTGGGTGGGAGAGCCCAGCCCTACCATCGGCTATCCCTCCTCCTATTCTCCCCTCCTGTGTTTTCCCTCCAAGGCCTTGGTCTGAATGTGCAATTAACATCATGCTGTTGAATGTTAAACAGGCTAACCTGGTCAAAACACATCCAGACTAGTTATCTCCTTAGCTATCGGCCTTACAGAAAGATAACACATATTGAGAGAATGAGGGAGTAGAGAGGGCTGTAGTATTCAATATTGTGCTAAACATACATGAAGGATGTGACATGCTGCCATGGTGAAAATGGCATGTAAGGAAACTGTATCGGACATACAGTACACATACACAAACAGACAGACAGACAGACAGACAGACAGACAGACAGACAGACAGACAGACAGACAGACAGGGACAAACACACACTCTCTCTGCTTGGGTGTCAGTCCCATCTGGTCCTTCGTCACAGGGAGAAAAAGGGCCCTGAACTCCCTAATAGGAGTCAAAAACAGTCACCAAGGCAGCCTTTAGCACTCTCTCCATGCACAGAACAATACAAAGAGACCAAGAAGTTTCAATTCATACAGAAAGGGCTCAACGGATCAACACGCTCTCATTGCAGTGCCTTGGAATTGAAGATCTGTCAATCATCATCACATTTCCTCCCACACAGACGGAGCTAAACCACTGAAAAAACACCCTCGTATATGCAAATAGACATCAGGCTATTTGTTTCACTTATCAGTCCTTCTAAGCAATAATCCCAGCTAATCATCGTGACTACTTAATAATGTCTCTGACAACTCCACTGCACTGTCAGACACCGTTAGCTCTTATTACCACTGCCTGCCTCTCAGGGGAGTAGGGTTGCAAAAATACACTAACTTTCCCCGAATCAGGAGGGAATAAACAGAAAATCCGTAATCATCCAATCAGGATTTCTGGAAAACCTGTGAATATTGGGAAAGTTACTCTGCCGGACCAGAGAAGAATAGAGGGATAGACGGAGGGAGAGGAGAGAGAGGGATCGCCACATACATTACAGATGATTCTGCTCTCTTCTGCCCAGCTCGATAGAGGTATAGAAGGATAGAGAAAAGAGACTCACCGTGTCCGCCCCGTAGTAAGGCAGGGCCAGGGGAGCGGTAAATAGAGGCGGAGCGAGTGTTAGCAGGGTGGTGCCTGGACCCCTGGGTGTGGTGGTGGGGGTCAGGACCAGGGTGGGGTTGTGAACGTGGGGCGGGAGGCAGGGGTACCCCCTCCCCTGGGGTGGCTGATAGGACCTGGAGTTCAGGGGACGAGGAGCCCCAGGCGGACCCCACCACCACCCAGCCCATAGCCAGGACCAGGGCACTCATCCAGGGGTAGGACCCCCAGCTCCAGCCCCAGCCCTGGGGCATCCCAACGGGCAGCATGGTCCACTCAACCAAACACAACGCCCCCTGTGGTCTGTAGAAAGTAGTGCAGGTAACAAGGGTAATCTCAGGTAATCTCTCTCAGAATAAGAAGTAACAAACTTCGGGTAATATTGAAGACCCCATGGTAACAAAAACAGAAATGTAAACGTGTAAAATCCAGATCGCCTACAAACAAAGTGTTGCTCGTTTTTTTCCTTCCTTATCTCCTTTCCTCGTCTCCTTCCTCCTGGTATGAATGGATCCTGTGTAGCTCACAGCAGTTCGTCGTTATTCTCTTAGTATCTCAATCCAAGGCGTTTTTAGGTCTCTTCTCGGCAGCTCCTTTGATGCCCATAGGCGAGAGTGTGTGAGAGTGTGTGTCGTTAGCGAGCGTGGGAGAGTGTGTGTCGTTAGCGAGCGTGGGAGAGTGTGTGTGTGTCGTCTTCACCTGGAGTGTCTCCCCTTGAGCCCCGTCACCTAGAGGTGCTCAGAGTCTGTGTGACGAGACGGGAACGACCTGCGCCACTGGCTCTCCGCTCTGCTCTCCCTGCTTTACACTCTGAGCTGCTACTCTGCCCCAGCAAGTAAAGAGAGAGAGAGGGAGAGGGAGAAGGAGAGAGAGAGAGAGAGAGAGAGCTCCACACACTCGCGGCTCTCCCACTATCTGTTTACTGCTCAGAAGCGCAGACTGCCTGGCTTCTCTCCCTCACCGCTATCACGATCTCTCAGTCAGTGCTCTGCCCTAGCTACAGACTACAGTCTTTTCTCATCCCTCTTTCAGTGGATCCTTTTTTCTCTTTCCAACAACACCTCTTATTTTCTTCCCAGAGAATAGAGGAGTGTAGCGGTCTCGGTTGTTAACCCTTGGAACCCCAACTGATAGCTCTTAGTATTACTCCACAGGAAAAACAGAGCGAGACGCACAGACAGAGAGAGAGAGCGAGAGAGAGAGAGAGAGAGAATGAGAAAACGAGAGCTGTTGAGAGAGAGCGTGAGAGAGGGAGGGAGGGTAGGAGAGAGCTGCTGATAAAGAGCGGGAGGGAGAGAGAGCGATGGAGAAAGAGAGAGAGGATGAGAGCGAAAGGGGCTCAGGTGAAAGCGAAGATGATGGGACAGAGAGAGGGGAAAAAGGGAGGAGGGGAGACCTCAGAAGTGGGCCAGCCTATGCAAATGTCCCCCCAGCTCAGAGCAAATCAGGGAGGCCCAGCAGACACTGCAGAGGAGCTGCCCTTACTCATGGGGAGGATAGATGGAGGGAGGGAGAGAGGGATAGAGAGAGGGACCAGGATGGAGGGAGAGAGGATGCGAGGGAGAGGATGAGAGTGAGGACGGTAGAAACAGGATGGGAAGTATAACGAGAGAATAGAATGGAGAGACATATGACGCGAGAGAGACAAATAAATGGGGTATTTCTATCGCTGGAATCACATTTCCAGACGCAGGTTGGATGCTTTGGTATCATTTTCTCTGTGAAGGCATGTGACCTCCTCTCTCTGTGTGGTTTGATGGTTCTAAAAGCCTATTGAAGCAGAGCTAAAACTGCCTGCATTATACACACTTCCAGAGATTTTGTGAATTTCAAACAGAGAGAGAGAGAGAGAGAGAGAGCAAATATAGAGAGCGAGAGAGAGAGAGGGAGAGAAAGAGCAGAGATAGAGAAAGAGAGAGACAGACAGAGATAGAGAGAGAAAGAGAGCAGAGAGAGGAGACAGACAGACAGACAGACAGACAGACAGACAGACAGACAGACAGACAGACAGACAGACAGCTATCATACACAGTAACAGAGAGCCATTCAATACTGAACCAAAACACTTCAAGCACAACAAACCGTTTTGAACGACTGTGCCTCATCAAGGCCATCAACAATCTTGACCTTGTCATCTGAATCCAAGCTAAGGTATATATATATATATATATATATATATATATATATACACTACCGGTCAAAAGTTTTAGAACACATACTCATTCAAGGGTTTGTCTTTATTTTAGCTATTTTCTACATTGTAGAATAATAGTGAAGACATCAAAACTATGAAATAACACATATGGAATCATGTAGTAACCAAAATTGTTAAACAAATAAAAAAAATAAAAAAAAATTGAGATTCTTCAAATAGCCACCCTTTGCCTTGATGACAGCTTTGCACACTCTTGGCATTCTCTCAACCAGCTTCACCTGGAATGCTTTTCCAACAGTCTTGAAGGAGTTCCCACATATACTGAGCACTTGTTGGCTGCTTTTCCTTCACCCTGCCGTCCGACTCATCCCAAACCATCTCAATTTGGTTGAGGTCGGGGATTGTGGAGGTCAGGTCATCTGATGCAGCACTCCATCACTCTCCTTATTGGTAAAATAGCCCTTACACAGCCTGGAGGTGTGTTGGGTCATTGTCCTGTTGAAAAACAAAAATGATAGTCCCACTAAGCCCAAACCAGATGGGATGGCGTATCGCTGCAGAATGCTGTGGTAGCCATGCTGGTTAAGTGTGCATTGAATTCTAAATAAATCACAGACAGTGTCACCAGCAAAGCACCCCCACACCACAACACCTCCTCCTCCATGCTTTACGGTGGGAAATACACATTTAACATTTTAGTCATTTAGCAGACGCTCTTATCCAGAGTGACTTACAGTTAGTGAGTGCATACATTTTCATACTGGCCCCCCGTGGGAATTGAACCGATAACCCTGGCGTTGCAAACACCATGCTCTACCAAATGAGCAAAACGGGACTACACATGTGGAGATCCGCTCACCCACACCGCATCTCACAAAGACACAGCGGTTGGAACCAAAAATCTCCAATTTGGACTCCAGACCAAAGAACACATTTCCTCTGGTCTAATGTCCATTGCTCGTGTTTCTTGGCCCAAGCAAGTCTCTTCTTATTATTGGTATCCTTTAGTAGTGGTTTCTTTGCAGCAATTCGACCATGAAGGCCTGATTCACACAGTCTCCTCTAAACAGTTGATGTTGCGATGTGTCTGTTACTTGAACTCTGTGAAGCATTTATTTGGGCTGCAATTTCTGAGGCTGGTAACTCTAATGAACTTATCCTCTGCAGCAGAGGTAACTCTGGGTCTTCCTTTCCTGTGGCGGTCCTCATGAGAGCCAGTTGCATCATAGCACTTGATGGTTTTTGCGACTGCACTTGAAGAAACGTTCAAAGTTTTTGACATGTTCCGTATTGACTGACATTCATGTCTTAAAGTAATGATGGACTGTCATTTCTCTTTGCTTATTTGAGCTGTTCTTGCCATAATATGGACTTGGTCTTTTACCAAATAGGGCTATCTTCTGTTTACCCCCTCTACCTTGTCACAACACAACTGATTGGCTCAAACGCATTAAGAAGGAAAGAAATTCCACAACTGAACTTTTAAGAAGGCACACCTGTTAATTGAAATGCATTCCAGGTGACTACCTCATGAAGCTGGTTGAGAGAATGCCAAGAGTGTGCAAAGCTGTCATCAAGGCAAAGGGTGGCTATTTGAAGAATCTCAAACATAAAATATATTTTTTGGTTACTACATGATTCCATATGTGTTATTTCATAGTTTGATGTCTTCACTATTATTCTACAATGTAGAAAATAGTAAAAATAAAGAAAAACCCTTGAATGAGTAGGTGTTCTAAAACTTTTGACCGGTAGTGTATATCTATATATATATATATATATATGATGTAGCCTATACTGATATATAGAATAACCTTTGGAATATAGAATGCTACTGATTATATAGGATATAAACCTTTGACAATGATCAGAGTCAAACTTAATGATTTAATTTAATTATAATATTCTAGCACTGATTTTATTATGTACTATTTATTAATTATTCCAGCTTTGAAGACACTTTCCCAGTTCCACTACTACGGATATCTATACATTATGCCATGCATGCGTTCTGTCTCTCCTGTCCTATTTAAAGGCTGTTTATCAGAATCACCCTGGGGGGGGCGGGCAATTATAGAGCAGTTTTTACAGGCTGAAGAGAGAGATAGTTGTGACATCCGTCCGCTCATCATCGGGAGAAAAAAAAGACAACAATTTGTATAGGATAACAACATTTATGTAAATAAAGAATTAGTCAATAAATCATAGAGAAATGGAAAGGTAGCGATAGAGGTACAGTATATGTTACTCTTGTTGATGTTGTTTTTTAAAGCAGTGTACTTTCTGTACGTAAAGTACATTTCTGTGAACAGACAATAAAGGTATATCTAATCTTATCAAAGTCCATTGAACAAGGCAAAGTCGGAGTGGAGAGAATGAATGAATGAAATCCTCAGTGCAACAGAAGTTGAGTAGTATTTCTGTCTAAATATACAGTGTTACCAGCAGCAGTAAGTATGTTGGCAACCCAAAGCTGCATGCGTGGGTTCACTGTCTGCGTCAATGGAGAAAGCTCTAGAGCACATACAGGACTGCACAGACAACACACACACAATACCCATAGCATCGACAGCACACAGACACACTGCACAAAGGAGGTGCCATATCTACAGGAATGAAGATAAACCTTTTAGTTTTCCACACGTCCTCTGTAGCTAAGTCTCCATATGTAGGTAGGAACTTACAATTTTTCACACATGCACCACAAATATAAACACACCCTGTGGCCCGCACACAATAAAAAAAAAACGGTTTCCTGTTTGTATGACACCTCAAAATAGGTCCAATCTGCACAGCATATTTATTAGCGTATTATGTTATACTGTATCCATAGACTATAATTAAGATGACTAAATGATGTGAAACTGGAGGTGAGATAAGAAACGTCTCCTGTCTGATGAGCAGATTGGTGTTGCAGTCCCAAGTATCAGTGTGAAGGATCTAATGAACAGATTTGACCAGGGAGAGAGAAACAGAATCTCACAATTGATCTGCTGTCAGTGTCAACAGATGCTTTTCGGTGAGATAAGCGGACTCTTTCTCTTTCTCTTTCTCTTTCTCTTTCTCTCTCCCACTCTCTCTCGCTCTCGCTCTCTCTCTCTCTCTCTCTCTCTCTCTCTCTCTCTCTCTCTCTCTCTCTCTCTCTCTCTCTCTCTCTCTCTCTCTCTCTCTCTCTCTCTCTCTCTCTTTCTCTCTCTCTCTCCTACTGAACTGGGGAGGAAAGAGAAGTCAGAGTGTGGATTCTTTCTCTCCGTCTCTATCTCGCTCTCTCTTGTTTTGTCTTTGACTCTCTTTCTGTTTCTCTCTCTGTCTCTGTCTCTCTCTCTCTCTTCTCCCCTGGGATTTTTTCCCCCCAAAGTGTTTTAAGAAGGAGGCGAGGAGAGGAATCAAGGAAAAACTTGATGTCTCTTCAATCTCACCCTCAGTGGGAATACCATACTATACTGCAATAAGTCAACCAGAAAAACAGTCTCTAAATCAGATCCTGTCATTTCACTGTATATCTTAATTTATCTACCCACCTGTTCTTAAAAACCTCTGGGAATCATACCTCACTCTTGGTGATTGGGACAAAATAATACTCTGAATTATGCAATTTTACTAGACTGGTTCCTTTGTAGCTCCTAGTGTAGCTCCTACCTCAAATCTGCTTCCACATCATACCCATTTATCTCTACATATGGTTGCAAAATTCTGGGAACTTTCCCAAAATTCCCAGTTTTTACAAACTTATCTCCAGGTGCTTCTTCCCTTCCATTCATTTTCATTTGACCTTGTGCTTGAATAATAAACACCATATGTAACTACTGGTACAGCTCAAGGTACGTGATTGGGTTGTAATAACCTATGTTCCAGTACTATAACCTTTGTTTTCTCTCAATGTAAATGCTCTTTGTCTTCTCTGAGTTTCTCCTACCCTCTCATGCAGTGTATTACATATATTTCCCAAAGCCCTCAAGGCCTAATGGTTTGTAATGAGGTGCACTACTTATGAATAAGTATTTTCCCCCATTTGACCAAGGCCCATAGGGTGTACTATAGAGTGTACTATATAGGGAATAGGGTGCCATTTGGGACACAGGCTAGGAATAGCAGAATTGGCATATTACTGGTGTGGAATAGGAATATGGTTTCAGTGACAGAGAAAGAACGGCTGAACATTGGTCAGGGTTGAATGACATCAAGGGAAAAGTGTTTGGTGGCAGTTTAGAGAGGTGTGTTATGTTTTCTATTCATTGGAAGATAAAGAGGGATCATAGACTGATGCTTGATTCCACTATAAAATAACACATCAAGACCTTTCTGATCCCGAGAGAACTGCTATCTCTGGTTCTCCTTAAACAAAATCATTCAAGCGTAGCTCTCGCTCTCTCTCTCTCTCTCTCTCTCTCTCTCTCTCTCCATCTCCCTCTCCCTCCTTCCATCTCTCTCTTTCTCTCCACACCCAGCTGAGTCTGTGAGTGGAGAGAGATAAAGTGCCATAAAGACAGAAATAGGAGACGAGGCGGCAGAGCAGAGCGATCAACAATCAAATCAGAACATCGCATCAGGGTGCCAAGGCTGGCTTTCAACTGGGAATCAGACATTTGGATCCTGCTGTGTAACTCTTCTGCTTGCCAGTCACGCCGCGCACAAACACACACACAAACACACACACACACACACACACACACACACACACACACACACACACACACACACACACACACACACACACACAGATGGACACACAGGCATACACACCCTTGCTACAGCCTCCACCACAGCGGCTGCGCATGCATCCTGATACTGGCACAGCGACTCACTCAGAGCTCAATCTCATATTCCCTGTGCTCTGACTTATCCAATAAGCATCTAACTTTAGACAGGCCTTGTGGTGAATTGGTAATTAACACTCATCAGGATCATAGTTAATTAGAGTTTTACATTTTGATTTCTCTGAGGTGACGTATCTCTAGCTATATATATGTGTGTGTGCCAACGGAGGCAGAGCTGAGGCAATCCGAGTGCCACGCGCGGGTCTTAAATGTCAGGGAACAGAAGAGGGTGCAGGGGGAGTTACGGTCCTCTCTGTCTACATGGCAGGGAGAGTATTGCAATGGAGATGTGTTGACATCAGTGAGTGAATGGTGATTGAGAGCTAGGATATTTTATTTAAATACACATTTAACAAGGGAGAGACCTACTCTATGAGTGGTGATTGAGAGCTAGGGTAATTTTATCCATAGACACCTTTAAAATGGGAGATATTCTCCTGCTACCATTGTCTCTGATAGAAAGAGCAATATAATTTTATTAAAAGAAAACAACTTTAAAATTGTGATGCTAAACATATCCCACCATTGTTTTTGATAGGAAAGGGTTGAAATGGAATACATATGAGGAGGAAAAGAATACCCATTTAACTTTGAAGGCAAACTCCGTTCACTTTGATACCAAGGTTCATTTAGTTTCTTATTTTTCCATTGGGGCATTAAGAAATAAATAACAGCCATTTGAGCGTGATAATTCAATATTAAAACCTCTCACACACAAACGGCACAAACTTCTCCTTGTTTGAAGTGGATGCTTTTAAAGAGAGATTTAGAAGAAGGGTAAAAACGTTCTGGGGCATGTGGAGCTGTAGAAGTAAGACACAGGAGAGGAACGAGAGACGCATACATCCCAAGACGAGAAAGCACCACAACAACAATATCGACAGCAGAACAGTAAACATCACTTGAAGCCTTCTTTAAAGTCAGCTTCAAGGCCCCCTAACCCAGAGCTGTGTGTGTGCACGCGCAACTACGCGTGCGTGTGTGTGTGCGTGTGTGTGTGTGTGCGTGTGTGTGTGTGTGTGTGTGTGCGTGCGTGTGTGTGTGTGTGTGTGTGTGCGTGTGTGCGTGTGTGTGTGTGTGTGTGTGTGTGTGTGTGTGTGTGTGTGTGTGTGTGTGTGTGTGCGTGTGTGTGTGCGTGTGTGTGTGTGCGTGTGTGTGTGCGTGTGTGTGTGCGTGTGTGTGTGTGCGTGTGTGTGTGTGTGTGTGTGTGTGTGTGTGTGTGTGTGTGTGTGAGTGTGTGTGTGCTTCTGCACGTATGTGTGTTCAATAGCATTGTTGTTTTATCTGCCACACTCCACACTCCACCGGTGCTACTGTTAATCCTCAGCTCTCAGCTCCTGGGCTCTGAAGTAGTCAACGCTACACTTCTAACACAGTCATCACACTCTTTAATGTGACACACAAAGACACAGACAGACTGGGGAACAGACTGTCAAACTATCTTCCTTTCACCTAAACCTGTCCATAAAACACAGTGGAGAGAAGTCATTAAACTACTGGAGGACTCATGATTGATGGTAGATCAGCCCCTAAAAGAACCATAGTAGAATCACTTTTTCCTTGTGTAGTAGAGGTTCAGTGAACTACGCTCTTCTGATGATTAACCTTGCCCGAGACCTGAAGAATCGCGGTAGTTCCCAGAGCTAATGCCTAGGCTTTATCTCAGATGGCTAACACAAGTCTTGAGTTTAGCAGTCGACCTGGGTCCGGTTTCCCAATAGCATCTTAAGGCTAACTTCATCATTTGAACCTTGGTAGCAGCATCGTTAGATCTCCGAGCTGTTTCCCAAAACCATTGTTACTAAAGTTGCACTTGAAAACGCTCGTTATTTATCAGACCACTCGTAGAACAGCTAAGGGAGTCGTTTGATAATTTCTTTCCCCTACCACGTCACTTTATACACAGAACATCTCTGCTAAACATTCACTTAACGATACCATATTTGACACTGGCAAACAAATAAAGACAGGGACCATGGTGAATTTAAAAGGTGCTTGCTAAATACCACTCCACCTGACAGGTCTCAGGACTGTATTTGGATAAATTACACTGTTGATTTCAAGGTAGGGCCTACACGATTTTGATCATGAAGAAACTTCTAACATTTGGAGAACTTCCTTTTGATAGAAGCATTTCACTTGATATTTCAAGCGGACTGATTTGTAGGCTGTTGATAGAGTAGACTCAATATGTTCATCTGTCTCTCTGTGACCGCCGAAAACTAAACAACGAAGTTGACTACAAATACAAAGTTGCCGATGTCTTTGCAATTGTTACAAACAAGCAAAGGATAAAAATATGCTTCAAATTAAAACCAAGATGACTGCATTAAAAGATAGATAGCCTACCTACAGTACAGGCTAAAAAGGCCTATTTGAAGGCCTATTTCAATGATATTGAAATCAATTTCCTGTTCATTCAATGTAATTTTGTGCCAAATCTGGATTTAGTGCATTATTATAGGGTAAGCATTACAATAAGCCGCCACAATATTTGCAGCCATAAGTGATCATATCTCTCTAGGAGCTGATCCATCGTCAGTATTGTGGAAAAATAATAATGTTAAGGTGAAATTTGAATGGAAAAAGCTGACCCGAGAGCAGCACTGTCTTTCTTTCGATCCTATCATTATCGACACATGCCTCAACGACGCACTGAGTGAACGTTCTCTCTGCGTGGTGTTTTGGGAAACACTTGTTACATCTTCAGCAGTTGTAGGAAAGATGCACTGTTAAAACCCTTTCCTGCAGTCAAATGATCAAATTGCCCTCTAGTGGCCTCATGGGTGGAATGTTATTCATATTGTTCATAATTTGAGAATGAATAACCTTTTTTTTAATGCCGAAAATCCGGTGTTTCTATGTCAAAGGATTTTGTTAGATTTCAGTCTTCTGTGATGTCTATAAAGTGCAATATTTCAACTCTATATATGACATGGTACAGGTGTCTTCTTTTTTTAAGCCCATAACCATGTGTGTGAGGTGTATACTTTATTTCCAAAGTAGATTTGTTTAAGACTACCAAGAAATACTCTGCGTGACCCTGATTTAGCCCACTGCAGTAAAAGGTTAAAACACTCGTAAGCTTTAAGTTCCATCGCTATCGGGAAACCAGGGCCTGGTTTGCTACATGGTCCGTCAAACGCAAAACTTTTACATGAGCTTGACAAACCCCTTTTATCTGACCACATGGACATGGAGCTGCCTGTTTCCAAACCTCAACATAACTATGATCCACCCATTTCATACTTTCATACCACAGCCTGACTAACAGAATTAATAATGAATGATTCATAAAATCTAAACTGACAAGCGGAAATTGAAACGTGGCCGTCCGTTTGATGGATTAAATATGCAGCAGAGCAACATGACTTATAGATGAGGCCTACCTCCCTTCACTGTTTAATAAGAACCAAGAACCTATGTGGACCGGATAGATAGAGGAAGCTAGCAGCAAGCTAAGCAATGCTCACATTCACACAGAGAGAAGTGTTGCAGAGCAGTACAAAACTACAAACCAGATCTTATGAATAAGGCCTACCTCCCTTCACTGTTTAATAAGAACCAAGTACTTGTGTGGACTGGATAGATGGGGTGGGAGGTAACCTAGCGGTCAGAGCGTTTGGCCAGTAACCGAAAGGCCACTTGTTCGAATACCTGAGCCGACAAGGTGAAAAATCGAAACGCCCTTGAGCAAGGCACTTAACCCGAATTTACTCCAGGGGCACTGTACTACTATGGCTGACCCTGTAAAACAACACATTTCACTGCACCTATCCGGTGTATGTTACAATAACACATATTTTTTTTGATAGAGGGAGTGAGCAGCAAGCTAAGCAATGCACACATTCACACAGAGAAAAGTGTTGCAGAGCAGTACAGAACTACAAACCAGGGCTCGCTTTCCCAAAAGCATCTTAAGGATAAGTTCATCGTTAGAACCTTCGTAAGAGCATCTTTAAATTTCCAAGCCGTTTCCCAAAACTGTCTTTATTAACGTTGCACTTGAAATCGCTCGTAATCTAACGCCTGCCTCAGACCACTGGTAGAACAGCTAAGTAAGTCGTTAGATAACGTTTGCCCTCCCGCGTCACTTTACACACAGAAAATCTTAGCTAAACATAGAATGAAGATGTTTATCTGTCTCTCTGTGGTCGCCGAAAACTTCATAGTTTAATATAAATAGCCTAAAAAGTTTGCAATGTTATAAACAAGCAGGGCCAACCAAATCACGCTTAGGGCCCCCAAATGGCTAGAGCCAGCCCTGTAAACAAGCAAAGCAAGTTTTATTAATGAAAACCGATTTAACTAAATTAGATAATAGCTAGATTATTAGGCTAAATATTGACATTACTTTAATGTATGTGCAATCGATAGACCTTTCTAGTATTAAGCCAATAGGCTACATCTGAGCCGCTTCAATGTTCATATCTATTAGGCCTATAGGCTACTATTATCTGAAAGCTCACAAATTTCACTTTAGTCTAACCAATAACCTAAAGGTCAACATATTAGGTCTATGGCAATGTTGCTTAACTTGCTACTTCATGGTCAATTATTTTAATCATTTAAATTGTTGAATTGTAGAATATCTGTAGGCCTACTTGAAGCTCAATTCCTGCCAGCCATTACATGATTTGTTGAGCAATTATAAAAAACATTGCCATCATATCCTATTTTTAGGTCACCTTGATATTTTCTATAGCGAACAAGGGAACGAGCGACTTTGACTTTGGCTTTATTTATTCTTGCTCACAGTTTACACAAGCTGAAGAAATGCAGAATGTCACACCCTGGCTCTGGGGACTCTATATGTTGAGCCAGGGTGTGTAGATTCTATGTGTTTATGTTCTGTGTGGGAGTTCTAGTTTGTGTATTTCTATGTTGGCCAGAGTGACTCCCAATCAGAGGCAACGAGTGTCAGCTGTTGCTGGTTGTCTCTGATTGGGAGCCATATTTAAACAGTCTGTTTCCCTTAGTGTTTGTGGGATCTTGTTTCCGTTTGGTTTGTTTCTGTGTTAACCGTAGGACTGCACGTTTTGTTTATTGTTTTGTTGTTCTATTATCACTGAAGATAATAAAGTTAAGTATGTTCGCAACCAACGCTGCGCATTGGTCTACTCCATGGGCGGTGTGTTCAATAGGGCGATATGGGTGACGCACTGCCAAACGGGAAAAGGAAGGGATTTTTTTTCTAATCAATTATATCATGGCAACAGTAGTTCAGTGTTCACGTCTGATCTGCCAGCCACTAAATGTCCAATCAGGCTAAAGTCGTGCTTCAAATGTCCCCGCCCGTTTTGGGGCGATTTCAGTCAGGTTGAAAATCGCCCAGAAGTCTCTCATAGCCTCTAATGTAAAATATTTTTTTTTCTAATTTCTGAGCTTTCAATACATTCTCTATGGGTGTCTGAGGGCTTGCACTTACGCGCTTTCGTCATACGTAACGTAACGTAACCATGAACGGCAGACAGCAACGCTTGGACAGCGACTGGTGTAACCGACATGCACCATCTTTCAGAAAAGATTAAGAAAAATGAGCTGTCAAAGACCCACATTGATAGCTGTTTGAGATTGTCTGCTTTGGTGAGAGTGAATATTGCCACTCAACTGGATGAGGGATACAGGCTAGCTGTCCGCCGCCACAACGATGAGGTTAGCAACAGCAGAGTCGTGAACACTGTCTACGAGAATCGAGACGACCTCATAGAATGTTTTGAAGCCATCCGGACGGGTTCATTGGGTTCATTTGACCAGCCCACCGTACCAGAAGCTACAGAATAAGGACATCGATGCTGTCTTTATCAAACGTGCCCTCGACAGCTTCGCAAGCAGTGTGCAGGCCATAAGGTAAGATAAAGATTAAACAATATCATTCGATCTTTCTCAAAGCAGAGCTTTATTTGAAAATGTATGCATGAAAGGAGACTGCATTTGTGTTTGAAATTACATTATTGTCATTATATATGGCCAGTGGTGTAATCTATCTTATTTTATATACTATGTGTACTGTACAGTGGTGCTCATAAGTGTATGAACACATTCTAAAGCTGACTAAAAAGAGGAATAAAAAAATAAAAAAATCATCTTTTGGAAATTGATCTTAATGACTTAATTAAAAAAGTTGGAAAATCCAACCTTTAAGGACACCAATTTTCTTTTCTTTTTTATTCCTCTTTTTAGTCAACTTTAGCATGGGATCATAAGCTTATGAGCACCACTGTATACTGTGCTGAACATCCAGGCTATGTGAGACACAAAGGCTAACTTAAAGACTTTATGCATCCCTGCCCATTTTAAGTGGAACTGAAGTATTTGTACTATACATGGATACATTGCATATACCTGTGCATCACATAGACAACAATACTGTACAAAGCCAACAAACACATTGGTCTGTTTGCCTTCAGGGACTCCTCTCAACAGCAGCTGCAAGAAGCAACAGGAGCCAAAAGACCCAGAACAGCTTTGAGAGAAGAGGAGAAGCAGAGGCTGTCTGAAGAGGTCTGCAACACCATCCTGGATCACACCAAAGAAAGGTTCTCTTTCTCTGGCCACCTTGTGAGTGCTACCTTACTGCAAGCAGACATGTTTGAAAGGTACTGCCATTCAAAAAAATAAAAAATCTGTTCATGTTCATTTTTACAAATCTATACAATTGGCCAGAATATGGTTGTTCATATTTACAAATCTATACAATTGGCCAGAATATGGTTGTTCATTTTTACAAAGCCATACATATTGTTTATGCAGTGTTGAGGAATGTGAAAGAACACCCTTGATTATTTTTACTGTGATAACTTATTTTGCTTTTGTAAGCCAACACTTTTGAGATCAGTCAATAAATGCTTCTGGTATTGACTTATATGCTGCCCCTGTCTTCATGTTGTTGCTGGACATATCTTTTTAAAAATGTGTGTAGGTCACCTAAATCATCAGAAAAATTGCCCCTCCTGAGAATTTTTTCAGGAGCCGCCACTGGTCTACTCTCTACGACGATCGTGACACAGAATTTACATACAAGAAAACACTTAGAATAAATAACACATGGCAAACATAATACAAACACTTAAATATATATAATAGGCTACAGAACATTTCTAATCTTGATGGGAAAAATGTATTGTGTAAAAAAATGACTTTGAATAGCCATAAATAATTTAAGCGCTACAGCGAGCCTATATTCTAGAATATTTTCAGCACGGGAATAGCTCCTGTAACGACACTGTTAAGTTTCACTTTGTAACGAGTGCACTGCGTGGTGTTTTGAGAAACGGGTGTGACATCTTCTGCCTTTATTTTTACGACGCATCGTTAAAACACTCGTAAGCCTAAATTCCATCGCTACGGGGAAACCGGGCCCAGACCTTCTGAATGAAGTAACCTCCCTCCACTTTATAATAAGAACCAAGAATCTGTGGCGAAAGGATAAACGGAGGGATTTAGCTGAGCAATGCCAGAGCTACTGCAGAGAGATATAGAGCTACACAGCTACAGACCAGACCCAACCAGCATATAATACATTAAGAATAACCTGGGAGCCAGCTGAACTATATAGAACTACAGATGTAGGATCGTAATTTGATCACCCTGTTGCAGGATAACCTTCCTACAATGCAGGAAATTAAAAACTTGTAGTGCATTTTGAGGTTTAAAAAGGCTTCTAAGTTTGCAATTTCCATTTACGAAAAATGTATAAACCCCTACAATAATGTCCATTCATTATAATCCACATAAATTCACATTTCCTGTTGCTGCGTAGTCTACCTAGTCCCAAACCATAGGAATGAGGCCTAACTCCCTCACTGAATAAGAATAAGAATAACCTGGGTGAACCAGCTACGTAGAGGGAGCTAGCTAAGCAATCCTCACACTCACAGTAATACAGAGAAAACTGCTGCAGTGGTACAGAGCTACAGACCAGAGCACTCATTTGAGACCACTTTCCAGCGGTGAACTGCCATCCCTCATCCCACTACTGATGTCTTATTTAGCTGAGGAGAAATCACCTTGCACCCGTTGGGTGTGCTGCAGCACAGTATAGAGCTACAGACCAGACCTCTCATTTAACACCAGAGTCCAGCGGTAAGCTAGCAGGGCCACTCTGCCATTCCTCATCCCACTACTGATGTCTTATTAAGCCGAGGAAAAATCACCTAGGCTCCCACTCCTGCTAGGCCACAGATAACTACTGCAGCAGTGAGAGAAGGGTATCAAAACCTCAGCAACTATCATCAAACTCCATACCTACAGTACCCAACTAACAACTCAACCATCTCTCTTCGCACTACTGATCTGTCTTCTTTAGCTGAAGAAAGATTGTGTTGCTGGGTAGCCTGCCTAGTCCACCCCCAAACCTGACATTGCTCTCTGCTTTCCTCCTGCAATCAGAGCTCAGGTGTAAGCTAAGCACACATCTAACTCACAGCTCCCAGGCAGCACAAAGGGAGAACTCTCTCTAGCTTCCTTGCCTAGAGATGATACTTTAAAGAAATGGCGGGTGTGAATTGATTCATCCTTCCTCTCTAGTCCACACATGGGCATGGGGAATAAATTGTCTCCAGAATTGGCATGTCTCCATTTCTATACAGACAAAGTACTGAACATGGCCCTAAGTGTTACCCTTTGAAAATAAGGGGGCCCCAAGGGCCAGTAACTACACTAATACTACACTTACAGTATTTGGCCCCTGTGAATAAGGCTTGGTCCATGTTATAGAGTTTTCCCAATGCTTGAATCATTGCATTGGCTAGTATGGTAATCACACTTCAAACGGTACTTACAGTATTCCAACATCACTTATTATGAATTGCTTAAGACAGTTTTTCACTTGTGATGGATGCTTGTTGAAATGGAGAGTGGTGTATGTGATGAGACATATACTAACTGATGATGTTCACTGGATCAAAGCATTTGAGAAAACATTTCAAACGTATCATTTCAAAACACCTGCAGATATCAGACATTTAGCTACCATGTTATTTTTTATTCATCTACAGAGCATAAGTGCAGGCCAACTATAGTTAGAGTTGCGTATAATTGTCTATTGAGGAAATATGTCACAATGTTGATATCTTGTTAAACACACTTTTAGACAGGGGTTGAAACCGGTTCAGGGAACAGAACCGAAAACCGAGGAACAGAATCAGAACAAAAGTGATCTATACTGTTCCGGAACAAGAACCATTATTTTTAGGCGACCTGCCCCTCCTCCTACGAAGCATAGTCTAGTAGCCTACTGGGAGAGAGATTTTTAATTAGAGAATAATTAATTTAACCTTTTCAATGCTAGTTGTGTGTGTGTGTGTATGTGTGCACATCTGTGTGTGTGCATATGCTATCTGCTATGTAGCTACTGTACTGAATAACAATCTACCCCCTGCCACTGCTCCAGCTTTGTCATGGCTGCGGTGAACGATTTGCAGCTGGCTATATGTGAGATATAAATTGTGACTTGTTGGGGGTATCAACGGGTCGTTGCAGGGTAATTCACACCGAGCACTGCAGGTGAGAGGAAAGATATGATTGCTTATAGGGTGGCCATGTGGTGAAAACCCATCATGCTAGTAATATGCTGATGTTATCATGCACCACACTCGTGCAACACATGAAGGACAGCCACTGTTATTGTGGTATGACAAACACCAGAGTATGGCCTGAGACAAGTCAAAATGGCTGCCACTTCCACCTAACATAATGGACCTCATCAACTGCCCTAGAAACAGGGAGCAAAACAGTTACAAAGGAAATACATCGGTTGACTCTTGAAAAGGACAACATACAGTGCATTCAGAAAGTATTCACACCTCTTAACTTTTTCCACATCTTGTTGTGTTCTAAAGTTTATTTAAAATTGATTTATTTGTCATATTATGTCAACGATCTACACAAAATACTCTGTAATGACAAAGTGGAAGAAAAATTCTAACATTTGTGACCTGTTTCAGGAAGCTAGGCGTATGTCGCACCTCACTACTTCACAGAGGAGGCATTTGAACCTAATTATGTATTTTTTTTGCCAGAAATGCTTTCTGGAACATGTGAACTTTCATGTGCCTTAATAACAAACATGTATGCCATCGATAAATACGAATAGAATTGTTAAATTATGACTTGGTTTAGCCACGGAAAAAGACAAGAACCTTCCCGCTAGCCATGATTGGCTGAGATAATGGATGAGCTGGACATGCCGAGAGATGTTCGGATTGGTCTGCCATGTAGCCTGCTTCTGTCTATAACATGAGCTGCTCAGTATGTGTCCTTTTTTGAAAGATATAATGTTAGCCATGGAGAACTTCAAAAGTGTTGCTACTGCTCTCAACAACATTGCTGCCCTGAATTTAGCAGGCGCTATCGACAAAGATCAGTGGGAAAAAGTTGTGATGGACTACTTTCTGCACACGGTCAGTGTGAACCGGAGTGATCTGACACAACGGGCCAAACAAGCGTTTATCCATGTATACGGGTAAGAGTCATTTTCAGATATTATAAGTTTTTAATTTTGTCAGAAAGTCATTTTCATTGCAAGTTATATCCTACCGTTAGCTAGCTAGTCAACGTTAGCTTGGTGGCTCGCTAGCTAACTTAAGCGTATGAGCAGTCTAGTAATATTATTTGTATCTCAGAAAGCCATTTGTATCGCTAGTTATAGCCTAATGTTAGCTAGCTAACATTGAACCTAGATGGTTAGCTTTAGCTACCTGCAGATTCATTCTACAGTATTTCATGCATGGTGGCTAGCTATGACAATCCATTTGTACTGTATGGGTTGGGATTATGGTTAATTGTTTAGCTAGCTAGCTAGCTACATGTCTAACCAAAAGACTCCACTTCATGACCCATCAAGATAGCCAGGTGTGCCTGGGAGTGATTACGGCCATCTATTGTATTTCATAAACATGTGTGCATATCTAGACAATAGTGACCCATACACTTAGCTAGATGTGGCTGGGGAGTGGTTATAGTATTTCTTTCACATGACCCATCAATTTAGACAAGTGTGTCTGGGTAAGCAGCATCTAATAATTATACAATATTTATACAATATTATTATCTGGACACTTTCTATTTTTGATATTGCTACTATGCAAATATGCAAGTAACAATTTTACTGTACCTTTTACACCTTCTGTATCCTGTGCATGTGACAAATAAACTTTGATTTCACTTGATATAGTGTGTGTTTACCAGAGACGGTAAAGTGAAGAACAACATGACCTGCACCAAAGTCGGATTAGGATATACAGTAGGCCAAGGGCTCGATAAAGTGTATTTTTAGTACTACTTTTTGCTACTAATTTCACCAATTTTAGTCTTGAAATCTTTGGTTGTTTATTACACTACCTTACTCCCTCTGTTTAGCACATGGCCTCACATGTGAATCCTTAAAGAGATGGGTGGGGCTAAGGCTTAAGAGGGTGTGTACAATGCTGAATGGGTGTAGACAAAGAATAGCTCTCAAGTAGGTGTACCAAAACATTCTCAAAAGCCATTTTCTCAAAAGTGGGGTTACAAATGTACTAACTTTCAAAGCAGAATTACTTTCCCATTGTTCCTCAACTCAATATAGAATTTTGAAGCTCTGAGTCTGTACTTTTATCCAATGTAAAAAAAAAAAAAAAAAAAAATGTTGCTACATAAGACCGAATTGAGGTGGTGGGTCACATTTGTAAAAAAATAAATTAATAATATGACAAATAAAACACTAATATATCTTGATTAGATAAGTCTTCAAACCCCTGTTAGAATCCCCTTTGGCAGCGATTACAGCTGTGATTCTTTCTAGGTAAGTCTCTAAGAGCTTTGCACACCTGGATTGTACAATATTTGCACATTTTTTTTTAAAAAATCTTCTAGCTCTGTCAAGTTGGTTGTTGAACATTGCTAGACAGCCATTTTCAAGTCTTGCCATAGATTTTCAAGCTCATTTAAGTCAAAACTGTACCTAGGCCACTCAGGAACATTCTATGTTGTCTTGGTAAGTAACTCCAGTGTGTATTTGTACTTGTGTTTTAGGTTATTGTCCTGCTGAAAGGTGGATTTGTCTCCCAGTGTCTGGTGGAAAGCAGACTGAACCATGTTTTCCTTAAGAATTTTGCCAGTGCTTAGCTCTATTCCGTTTATTTTTATCATTAAAAAACTCCCTAGTCCTTGCCGATGACAAGCATACACATAACATGATGCAGCCACCACCATGCTTGAAAATATGAAGAGTGGTAGTCAGTGATGTGTTGCATTGGATTTGCCCCAAACATAACGCTTTGTATTCAGGACATAAAGTTCATTTCTTTGACAATTTTCATGCAGTTTTACTTTAGTGCCTTATTGCAAGCAGGATGCATGCTTTGGAATATTTGTATTCTGTACAGGCTTCCTTCTTTTCACTCTGTCAATTAGGTTAGTATTGTGGAGCAACTACAATGTTGTTGATCCATCCATAATATTCTCCTATCACAGCCATTAAACTCTGCAACTGTTTTAAAGTCACCATTGACCTCATGGTGAAATCCCTGAGCGGTTTCTTTCATCTCTGGCAACTGAGTTAGGAAGGACGCCTGTATATTTGTAGTGACTGGGTGTGTTGATACACCATCCAAAGTGTAATTAAAAACTTCACCATGCTGAAAGGGATATATGTCTGCTTTTTTTTTTTACCCATCTACCAATAGGTACCCATCTTTGCGAGGCATTGGAAAACCTCCCTGGTCTTTGTGGTTGAATCTGTGTTTGAAGACCACTGTTCGACTGAGGGACCTTACAGATAATTGTATGTGTGGGGTACAGAGATGAGGTAGTAAAAAAAAAAAGTTTAACACTATTATTGCACACAGAGTGAGTCCATGCAACGTATTTTGTGACTTGTTAAGCAAATGTTTTCTCCTCAACTTATTTAGGCTTTCCATAACAAAGGGGTTGAATACTTATTGACTTAAGACATTACAACTTCTTATTTTTAAGTAATTTGATAAAAAAAAAAATAATAATAATAATAAAAAAAACATCATTCCACTTTCACATTATGGGGTATAAATCTACATTTAATCCATTGTAAATTCAGGCTGTAACACAACAAAATGTGGAAAAAGTCAAGGGGTCTGAATACTTTCTGAAGGCGCTGTATGAACAGTAACTGCTGTGCATGTCTTGTGATGAGATGACAACTTGAATCTCTCTATAGCCTACATGCGGTAAATAGATCAATGGAATGCAGTTGGGGTAAAGAACAAGGACACCGTCACTGGCGCACATTCAAAACATCTGATCTTACAAAGTGGTTATTCGTCACATCCGTCATGATTTTTGTGTACTAGCAGGCGCACAATGTGGTTACTAAAATCCAATTTGGATATATTGAGCTGTTTCCGCTGCATAATATTTAGAAATATTATGCTAAATGCTAACTCCTGTTCGTAAACTGGTAGCATAGCTAGCCACATAGAAATTGGTGGTGTTACTTAAAGCTGTTTTTAAGTGTAATGCAGTTGATTGGTGACAATGACAAGAAACATGTATTGGGTTTGACATCCATATAAGCATTTTACTCAGATGTTTACCCCAAAATAGTGTGAAATATATAAACAATAGTATAAATGTGGACCCATTTTGATGGGGGGCAATGAGATTCTGAATCTTTCCCCCATATGGGATGCGTAAGTGGTGTTGCCATGGCATTTCCATTGTTTTGGTTGTTTCATTGATCTCTTTACCACATCTATTGTCCTAATGAGTGTCCTGGTTTATTGTCTGTTCAAGTACCACTGAGTGACCATTAAAGCTCACCCACAGTCCACCCATTTAAACCACTGTTTCGCTTTGTTTTCACCAAACAACACGTAAGCGGTAGAAAAACGGTAATCGCTCACACCTGCCTCTCATCCCACACATGTCTCCTGCCGACCGGCTTGAGCCTGATTGGCAGCTCATTTAGAGAACAATAGACAATTACTTTGCTGTGAAGTCCCAGCCGATTGCCCTCTGTTAAAAGGTAGCCTCCCACTCTGGTTCACTAAGCCAGGTGACAAGAGTGAGGCTGTGTCCACAAAATGTAATCGCTTTGCTCACTGCTTACCCAACTGGCTAATGCATATACAGTAGGTATGAGTAGTTCATGCTCATGAAGTAGGTAGCTAGAATACTTCCACCAGGTGTGCCACAGTTTCTGTCAGCGCACAAATGAAGGTGGCTGGATATGCATGATGCCAGATTATGTTGAGGTCAAGTCTCAAGGGAAGCACACTGACGTAAAACTTCTCTGTATTTTACTCTAGTCTGTCTATGTTTGACAAAATGTTACATAAATGTTCTATTAATATACTATTTATTCAACTGCGCTACTCACTATATATTGTAAATCATACTTGACCACACATTCATAATTTATGCTGTATATCCTATGTATATTTATACCTCCGGTAAACTGGGTATGTGACAAATAAACTTTGATAATAAAATTGTTACCTAGGTGTGATAGGCTATAATAAGTAACCACCCTGCCAGGACTAAAGATGAATCTAACATATAACTTTATTACATAAAATGCACCATGCCCTGCTGTCTGCCTAGGTTAGCAAAAAAAAGGAAAAAGTTCTGTATATCTTTAATTCGACTGGAGTGTCAAATATTGCTTTTTACACACAGATGAGCACCGCCTGACACATTTCGGATGCAGTGGCAGGGACCCTTTGACCACAATCAGGCATTTCTCTCTCTCTCTCCTCCTCCCCCTCTCTCTCTTTCTCCCTATCCCTCTCTCTCTGCCCTCCCTCCCCCCCTCCCTCCCTCCCTCCCTCCCTCCCTCCCTCCCTCCCTCCCTCTCTTTCTCCCTATCCCTCCCCTCTCTCTCTCTCTCTGCCCTCCCTCCCTCCCTCCCTCCCTCCCTCCCTCCCCTTTCTCCCTATCCCTCCCTCTCTCTCTCTCTGCCCTCCCTCCCTCCCTCCCCCCTCCCTCCATCCCTCCCTCCCTCCCTCCCTCCCTCCCTCCCTCCCTCCCTCCCTCCCTCCCTCTCCCTCCCTCCCTCCATCCCTCCCTCCCTCCCTCCCTCCCTCTCTCTCTCTCTCTCTCTACCCTCCCTCCCTCCCTCCCTCCCTCTCTCTCTCTCTCTCTCTCTCTCTCTCTCTCTCTCTCTCTCTCTCTCTCTCTCTCTCTCCCTCCCTCCCTCCCTCCCTCCCTCCCTCCCTCCCTCCCTCCCTCCCTCCCTCCCTCCCTCCCTCCCTCCCTCCCTCCCTTTCTCCCTATCCCTCCCTCTCTCTCTCTCTGCCCTCCCTCCCTCCCTCCCTCCCTCCCTCCCTCCCTCCCTCCCTCCCTCCCTCCCTCCCTCCCTCCCTCCCTCCCTCCTTCTCTTTCTCTTTCTCCCTATCCCTCCCTCTCTCTCTCTCTCTCTCCCTCCCTCCCTCTCTCTCTGCCCTCCCTCCCTCTCTATCTGCCATCCCTCCCTCCATCTCCATCACTCCATCTCTCTCTCTCTCTCTCTCTCTCTCTCTCTCTCTCTCTCTCTCTCTCTCTCTCTCTCTCTCTCTCTCTCTCTCTCTCTCTCTCTCTCTCTCTCTCTCTCTCTCTCTCTCTCTCTCTCTCTCTCTCTCTCTCTCTCTCTCTCTCTCTCCCCCCCTCTCCCAGACCACCTGTGCTGCCTCCATTAGGCTGTGGGGGGAGTATGGGTGACCCGATGTACCAACGCTGACATTTCACACAGGAAGCAGCCTACTACCTGATGAATATGGAACAGGGTTTTTATGGTTGTTATCGGCCCACTTCTCTGTTGCACGCATACTCTATTGTTAAAGTGTGTGTGTGTGTGTGTTTGTTCTTCAGGTGGACAGGTGGTCAGAGCAGGGGAACTGGAGAGGTGAATTCATAAAGTGAGTGGGAGGTAGTCTGGATGAGATGTGTTTCTCTTTTACCTTCATCTTATTTCCCCCTATGCTTCAGTGTTATTTCTCAGTTCTAAAGAACTTAACATGAGAAGAAAGTCTCACAGGGAAACAACAACCTGACTCAAAGCACCAACGGCTTGGGAATGGACAAGACAATATTAGCATATCCTCACACAGTACAACACTTGTTCCATTTCCCATTTCAGGCTTGAATAAACCACAATAAACCCATACACAGCAAGGAGTCAAAAAGTCAACTCCCAATAGATGAACAAGGAATCAAACAAGGCAAATCCTTGACCCTAGTTATCTTCAATGTACATTGGAAAGGGATGGTGAGGAGTGGTGGGGAGGGAGGGAGGGAGGGAGGGAGGGAGGGAGGGAGGGAGGGAGGGAGGGAGGGAGGGAGAAAGAGAACAAAATAAAGGGTGAAAGAGAAACAGAGAGAGAGTTAAAAATTAAGAGCAGAGAGAGGTAGAACGAGAGAACAAGAGAATAGAGAGAGTCAATATTTCACTCTGCATTACGGAAGAGAACAGGGCAGAATGACGCACACGTCTTTGTCTACCTCAGACTACTTCAACCACTCTGGGCTAAGTGCAATCCCTGGTGTCCCCTCTCCTCCTCCCCTCCTCCCCTCTTCTTTCTCCTTTCCTCGCCTCTCCCCTACACTGCTCAGGAGGCAATCAGGCCTGGCCAAAAACATCTGCCTTTACACCCTTGGTATGCATGTCAAATGGCACCATATTGCCTACATAGTGCACTACTTTTGACCAGGGCCCATGGGGTAGTAGTGCAATATATGGGGAATAGGGTGCCATTTGAGAAGCACAGACTTACAATATAGAATAATAAGACCCACTTGGTTTTAGATGAACAGGAAGATGGGCAGATATATGGAACTGTATATACAGGGGATACATACTGGATGGGATTCTAAGGTTTTAACATGGCTTTCTCTGTGATGTGGCTCTTAGTGGGGTTGTTCTATTTGTTCTATGTTGAGGACACTACCACAGAAGAATAAGTATTTTATCTTACATTCCACCAGAGAAGTAGTCCTTAGCCCATATATGTATACAGTACCAGTCAAAAGTTTGGACACACCTAATCATTGTAGACTAATAGTGAAGACATCAAAACTATGAAATAACATATATGAAATCATGTAGTAACCAATAAAGTGTTAAACAAATCAAAATATATTTTATTTTTGAGATTCTTCAAAGTAGCCACCCTTTGCCTTGATGAAAGCTTTGCACACTCTTGGCATTCTCTCAACCAGCTTCATGAGGTAGTCACCTGGAATGCATTTCAACTAACAGGTGTGCCTTGTTAAAAGTTAATTTGTGGAATTTCTTTCCTTCTTAATGCGTTTGAGCCAATCAGTTTTGTTGTGACAAGGTAGGGGTGGTATACAGAAGATAGCCCTATTTGGTAAAAGACCAAGTCCATATTATGGCAAGAACAGCTCAAATAAGCAAAGAGAAATGACAGTTCATCATTACTTTAAGACATAAAGATCAGTCAATCCGGAAAATTTCAAGAACTTTGAACGTTTCTTCAAGTGCAATCGCAAAAACCATCAAGCGCTATGATGAAACTGGCTCTCATGAGGACCGCCACAGGAAAGGAAGACCCAGAGTTACCTCTGCTGCAGAGGATAAGTTCATTAGAGTTACCATCCTCAGAAATTGCAGCCCAAATAAATGCTTCACAGAGTTCAAGTAAAAGATGCATCTCAACATCTACTGTTCAGAGGAGACTACGTAAATCAGGCTTTCACGGTCGAATTGCTGCAAAGAAACCACTGCTAAAGGACACCAATAAGAAGAAGAGACTTGCTTGGGCCAAGAAACACGAGCAATGGACATTAGACCGGTGGAAATCTGTTCTTTAGTCTGAAGAGTCCAAATTTGAGATTTTTGGTTCCAACCGCTGTGTCTTTGTGAGACGCAGAGTAGGTGAACGGATGATCTCTGCATGTGTGGTTCCCACCGTGAAGCATGGAGGAGGAGGTGTGATGGTGTGGGGGTGCTTTGCTGGTGACACTGTCTGTGATTTATTTAGAATTCAAGGCACACTTTACCAGCATGGCTACCACAGCATTCTGCAGCGATATGCCATCCCATCTGGTTTGTGCTTAGTGGGACTAGCATTTGTTTTTCAACAGGAAAATGGCCCAACACACCTGACCTCAACCCAATTGAGATGGTTTGGCATGAGTTGGACCGCAGAGTGAAGGAAAAGCAGCCAACAAGTGCTCAGCATATGTGGGAACTCAAGACTGTTGGAAAAGCATTCCAGGTGAAGCTGGCTGAGAGAATGCCAAGAGTGTGCAAAGCTGTCATCAAGGCAAAGGGTGGCTATTTGTAGAATCTCAAGTCTCAAATATATATTGATTTGTTTAACACTTTTTTAGTTACTACATGATTCCATATGTGTTATTTCATAGTCATGTCTTGACTATTATTCTACAATGTAAAAATTAAGAAAAACCCTTGAATGAGTAGCTGTGTCCAAACTTTTGACTGGTAGTGTATATACAATTTATCTCTTTATTGAAATCAAATCTTTGACATACCCCCTGTATTAGGCCATTCTACCACAGAATAATATCGATGCTATACCCCCTGTATGATATCACAGAAGTCCTATAGCTCACAAGATAACATGTATCTCTGTATTTAATTTATCTCTATGCCATAGCCCATTTGATCCTCAGCCAGGTCACCCGTGATACAAGTCAGTATTTGAAGTTTATCCATGTCTGAGGATGTTGGGAGATGACGTGGAAACCGGCCACTAGGGTTAACAGTGAGCGCTGTTACCTTCAAGTGGGTTTCGGGTTTTGCTAGGGCATTGCGGACTAGGATGGCGGATAGGCGTAAGCATCTGCCTCGGAATCCAGCAATAAAAATTAGTTTTTTAGATTTTTGTTTTAAGCCTATCCCAAACCTTAACCCTTAACTTAACCATTTGGAGTTAATGCCTAACCTTAAGATTTTGGAGTTAATGCCTAAACCTAACCCTAACCTTAAAAATTCGGAGTTTATGCCTACACTTATCCTTAAACACTTCGACATTTGACGTTTGCAACAACTTCGAAATTTGACGTTTGAGAAGCATGGATGAACGTCTAATTCTGAAGTGAGACTGTGAGAGCTGGTTGTTGATCCTATATTCAGCTAATAGGATTCCAACTTAACACCATTTTCAATACCACCATAAACTCCTATTAATCCCTTATAGTATAATTGCATAAGAACCAAAGCAGCCTATATTGGGAGTTATTTTGGGATTTGCATGAGGACGGTGGGACTGCCGTCAAATTAGTTTATATTCTGTGGCAATGTTTAATCTAAATGTGTCATGTACTGTATGCCGTATGCTGCTTAAGTATTGCAGCTATGAACGGAAGAATACACTAAAAGCTATGCACAAGTGCCATATACATTTTGACAGCCAAAGATGTCTACAGTATTTTAAACAACATCCTGCATTCGTGGGAAATATCCATATAGATATCAATTAACTAATAGTATCATATCATCATTATGAGTTATCATGACACAGTATGATGGAGACTACGGGTGCATCCCAAATGGCACCCTATTCCCTATACAGTGCACTATTTTAGGCACAAAAGTAGTGCACTACAAAGGGAATAGGGTGCCATTTGCGACACACTATCACTGAAATACTTATTTACCCAAATCCAATAAGCACAGAGAGTTCACCTCAGTAAAGCAAAACATCACTGATCTCATTCACACGTCATGTGCTGCTGATGCCTTGTCACTGGGACTCTGTTCACTCTGTTCTCTGTTCTGTTCCATTCACTCAACACAGCAGCCATTTACATTTCCCTTGCCTCAGAGATAGATCACTATTCATCCCACACACACACAGATCACTATCCATCCCACACACATGCACACACAGATCACTATCCATCCACATTTATCTGGGGAGGGTTGACGCAAGGGAACATCTAACAGCTATTTTGCGTAGCCTCTCCGGGCCATGAGATGAGACTCGTACCTCTTGTTAGACTGATCAATGAGATGAGCACACACAGACACAAACACCTAATTATCTGCCTAATGGTGGAGGAGAATGGCGTTTATTTACTTTGGCCCAGATTTAGAATTATGTGAGAGAGAGAGAGAGAGAGAGAGAGAGAGAGAGAGAGAGAGAGAGAGAGAGAGAGAGAGAGAGAGAGAGAGAGAGAGAGAGAGAGAGAGAGAGAGAGAGAGAGAGAGAGAGAGAGAGAGAGAGAAAGAGAGAGAGAGAGAGAGAGAGAGAGAGAGAGAGAGAGAGAGAGAGAGAGAGAGAGAGAGAGAGAGAGAGAGAGAGAGAGAGAGAGAGAGAGAGAGAGAGAATAGAGAGAGAGAGAGAAATAGAGAGATGAGAGCAAAAGATTAGCAGAGTCTTATCAGAGCGACTTACAATGGATGTAATGTTGCGAGGATAAATGGAGTGATGGGATGATTTGCAGATGTTTGCACATATGCAACAAGTGTAGCAGATGTGCTGAAAATACCACACCCAGTGTTCATTTCACCGTTAAACTATCTGGTGAATAAGAGTAGGCGTAATCACATTAAATATAGCTATTTAATATACAGTAAACATAAGATAAGCACATACAGTTAAAATAGTATCATTTAATGGCTCATTATTGCTGCAGACTATATATTATGTGATCATTATCTCTGTATAATAGGTCCCTGAGAAGTAAACTCTGAAAGGTGAATAAGGGTTAGCTTGTCAATATTCTATCATGACAGCTACTAGCCTGAGAGTTGGTTATGGCTCGTGAGAATAGCCTGTTAAACAAATGTTTGTCGTTGAAATTAAAGACTGGAGAAGAGATGGAAGAAAATTTGGACACCCATCTTTTCACCTCAGATGACATTTGCTCCCTGGGAAATGTAAACATTGAAAGGGCACAGGGTTAGCTACTGTAGCCAAGTGTCCGTAGTTAAACTGAAAAGCCTTGAGAAAGGGAAGGACTGGAGGAGAGGGGGAAAAATGAGCACAGCCATCTATCCTGAGATGACATTTGGTACCTGCCAAAGAAATAACGCACGGTTGACAAAATAACCCTGTGTACCCTCTTTTCCCTTTTCCCTTATTTGTAAATATTCTATCATGACTGCTACTAGTGTGAGAGTCGGTTATGGCTCTTGAGAACAGCTTGTCAAATAAGTGTTCTTAGTTGAACTGAAAAGAGAGGAGAGGGAGAAATAGTGTACCATGTAGGAAATAGGGTGCCATTTGGGATGCAAGAGAGGGGAAAAAATAGAACACCCCTCTTCACCTCAGATACCATTTTGCTCCGTGCCATAGGGAATTGCCATCAAACTGAGCCTGGTGGTTTAATCCTGGGTAATCTGTCTTCAAAGGCGGAATCAGTTGGGTAAGAAATGGAGCACTCGCTCTGTCAACATCTCAGCTAGTAGGAAGGAAGTCACGAAGGCTCAGGCTGTGTCCCGGTTCTCTAACCTATTTACACACTTCCCTTGAAGGATTTAAACAGATTGGATTGGTGAAAACATTGGCTGGAAGGAAAGGTAGGGTGCAAGTGCACACTCACTGGAATGCTACAGTTTCTTTCCCGGATGCAGTGGTTTGGTCTTCCACTAATCTGAGCCCATTGAGGCTACAGGAAGAAACTGAGTGTGGAGGTGAAGTGCTGATGCAACTGTAGAAGGCGATTATCCACACTTTATACACACCACACAACTGTCTAATAGGAGTGTGTGTACATACTGTCCAGATAACGTAAATATTGACCTGAATCAATGCCCATGCTGCCTATAGAGCTGCTCAAGAGTGTGTGTGTGTGTGTGTGTGTGTGTGTGTGTGTGTGTGCATACATGTGCATGCATGTTTGTGTTCCTGTGTGTGTGTGCTGAAGTGTAATCAGAAGGCCTTGATGCCCTGCGGTGGCTCCCTCTACATCTGAGGGATTCTCATGGTTGAATTAAAAATGATGGGTTCTGTAAACCATAAAAGTTGAATATCACCTACAGTATACACACAGAACAGAAACGCTTGAGGATCCGGCTAAAGAAATAGCTGAGCAATGTGTCACGTCAACTCAAACGCCTGTCCGTAGGGTTTAAACCACTTTAACCATGACAGGGAGTTAGAACAAATATAAACACATTCATATGAATACGCTAACATACCACAAACAGACACATATGCATGCAAATACACACACAAATATGTTGTAGGCTTATGTATCTGTCTACATTCACAAATATGAATAGAATATGCACCCACTTTCTGTATGGGCTAAGCTTGACAAAATACCTTTGCGTCGAAACTTTGCACAATCAAACTGGAAGAGCAATCGACATTGTGCAGATATCTTTCTTTCATCAATATGCACAGTTCACACATCCAGACTACACAAACAATGTACAGTATTTACCATGTAAGTCACTATACAGTTAGTTTGCGCTGTAGAGACAATAACAGTGGATGTTACAAGGTGATTGAGAGTGATCTTATTCATTGGAGCATCTCCGTACGAAGCCTTCAGCTGCTAACTTTCAGTGTCCGAACTCCAGCTATGAAGCCCAACGAGTAAATCAATAGAGTATTGAACGAGGTCAGGCTCCCTCAAAACGACTCTTTCTTTTATTCTCTCTCTTCATCTCTCTCCCTCTCCCCCTCTCCCTCTCTGACTAACAGCTGAGGTCTACTAACACTAAAGTAAGTAAAATATCAGAATGACATGATTCAAAGTTAACAGTGTATTACTAGAACCACTAACAGCCACAATAAAGACACTTTGTAACAAAAAATACCTTCTGATATTTGTACTTATCTCAAACAGGGTTTCGCTCACAAAACTGTAACAGGACATTTGGGAGTGTAATTTTGGAAAGTGGGGCATGAACCGTTGTCATGGTTATAGAAAGACGTGCTTTCATTCCTTACCGGGGTAGTGAAGTGAAATCAGGAAGGAACTTTGTCATCATTTAATATTGTTTGACGTTGATTACATTTTAACCCCAACAACTGACGTAAGTAATTAGTCTAATCAATCTCCAACCTGCATCCATCTAGTGATATTGGTTGGAAGGGCTTGGACTGGAATGGCCTGCTGGGCTTTGGCAATTGGAGAATATGAGATTCTGCTATTCCTAACAGGCACACCATGGAGCAGCCATCTTGGACAGCTGATCTACTATTGACTACCAGTCAGAGGGCACAAACTGTGTCGAGACAGATGACAGGGATAAAGCTCCCTGACAGTAAATGGGCCTCAAATTAAAGATTTCCCATCCATGCAATGAAAAACCTCAAGCAGAGCCAATAAAGTTGCTGCCTGTCGCCCAATGAACACACACACACACAAACACACCCTACTGCAGCATGATGGCAGTCAGAGTTACAGCTTTATTTCTGCTAGATAATGTGCTGACAGTGATGACATTATCCCTATATCTCATTTGTTAGAGATCACACCATAGTGTCATAAATAAAGCAGAGGGTCCCATTAAGACCAATGGATGTATCCATCCTCCTGAGTCCCCCGTTGAGGCCCATCTGCATCATTGGTAATCTCCCTCAGGGCATGGTCAAACATAAAGACAGGGCCTAGAGACTTAGCACACTAATGGGATTGCAGCACAGCATCAATGGTGTTCTCTGAACCATCCTCAGGCGTACATAATCAACGGTGCTACTCAGAGCTCAGAGAGCGCTCGCTGTTAAAGCCTGATGACTTCATAATGAGACCCCCTAGATTCACCTCACAGATGGCTTTAGATGGCTTCAGTTAGATGAGAGAGATGCGTTTGGAAATGTGCTTTGAGAGCAATTCTGAGAACCCACAACCACACTGGGGGCACACGTGCGCATACACACCCTCCCAAACGTTCTATCCGCCCCCATGGCGACTAACCATGTGTCAGTCCTCCCCTCAACCCTCTTTCCCTGGACTTCTCTGATCAACAAGCTCTCAAAGTCTCATGTCAGAATTAGCCGTTCATCCATGTGTCTCAAATTTCGAAGTTGTTCCAACCGTCTAATTTCAAAGTGTTTAAGGTTAAGTATAGGTATTTTCTCCACATTTTTAAGTTTAGGGTTAAGTTTAGGCATTAACTCTGAATGGTTGAGGTAAGGGTTAAGGTTTGGGATAGGCTTCAAACAAAAATATCAAAAACAACTTTCTATCGCTGGATTCGAAAATGCAACTTTTACAACCAGAGACAGATAGGCACATCCACCATTCCCGTCCACAAGAACCTTGCAAAACCGAAACCTACTTGAAGGTAACAGAGCTCACTGTTGCCCCTAGTTCCCAGTTTCCACGTCATCTTCCGACGTCCTCAGACATGGATGGACGTCGAATACTGACTTGTATCCCGGGTAACCTGCCTGCTCTGATTGGCCAAACTACAGTGGGGGGAAAAAGTATTTAGTCAGCCACCAATTGTGCAAGTTCTCCCACTTAAAAAGATGAGAGAGGCCTGTAATTTTCATCATAGGTACACGTCAACTATGACAGACAAATTGAGGAAAAAATTTCCAGAAAATCACATTGTAGGATTTTTAATGAATTTATTTGCAAATTATGGTGGAAAATAAGTATTTGGTCACCTACAAACAAGCAAGATTTCTGGCTCTCACAGACCTGTAACTTCTTCTTTAAGAGGCTCCTCTGTCCTCCAATCGTTACCTGTATTAATGGCACCTGTTTGAACTTGTTATCAGTATATAAGACACCTGTCCACAACCTCAAACAGTCACACTCCAAACTCCACTATGGCCAAGACCAAAGAGCTGTCAAAGGACACCAGAAACAAAATTGTAGACCTGCACCAGGCTGGGAAGACTGAATCTGCAATAGGTAAGCAGCTTGGTTTGAAGAAATTAACTGTGGGAGCAATTATTAGGAAATGGAAGACATACAAGACCACTGATAATCTCCCTCGATCTGGGGCTCCACGCAAGATCTCACCCCGTGGGGTCAAAATGATCACAAGAACGGTGAGCAAAAATCCCAGAACCACACGGGGGGACCTAGTGAATGACCTGCAGAGAGCTGGGACCAAAGTAACAAAGCCTACCATCAGTAACACACTACGCCGCCAGGGACTCAAATCCTGCAGTGCAGACCTGTCCCCCTGCTTAAGCCAGTACATGTCCAGGCCTGTCTGAAGTTTGCTAGAGTGCATTTGGATGATCCAGAAGAGGATTAGGAGAATGTCATATGGTCAGATGAAACCAAAATAGAAGTGTTTGGAGGACAAGGAATGCTGAGTTGCATCAAAAACACCATACCTACTGTGAAGCATGGGGGTGGAAACATCATGCTTTGGGGCTGTTTTTCTGCAAAGGGACCAGGACGACTGATCTGTGTAAAGGAAAGAATGAATGGGGCCATGTATCGTGAGATTTTGAGTGAAAACCTCCTTCCATCAGCAAGGGCATTGAAGATGAAACGTGGCTGGGTCTTTCAGCATGACAATGATCCCAAACACACCGCCCGGGCAACGAAGGAGTGGCTTCGTAAGAAGCATTTCAAGGTCCTGGAGTGGCCTAGCCAGTCTCCAGATCTCAACCCCATAGAAAATCTTTGGAAGGAGTTGAAAGTCCGTGTTGCCCAGCGACAGCCCCAAAACATCACTGCTCTAGAGGAGATCTGCATGGAGGAATGGGCCAAAATACCAGCAACAGTGTGTGAAAACCTTGTGAAGACTTACAGAAAACAATTGACCTGTGTCATTGCCAACAACGGGTATATAACAAAGTATTGAGAAACTTTTGTTATTGACCAAATACTTATTTTCCACCATAATTTGCAAATAAATTCATTAAAAATCCTACAATGTGATTTTCTGGATTTTTTTTTCTCATTTTGTCTGTCATAGTTGACGTGTACCTATGATGAAAATTACAGGCCTCTCTCATCTTTTTAAGTGGGAGAACTTGCACAATTGGTGGCTGACTAAATACTTTTTCCCCCCACTGTAACTAGTGACTTTTCAGATGGATAAAGGCTTGCCACCCACATAAGTGTTTTCTTTCTCTGAAAATATAAATTCTGCATGCATGTCCTCCGCTTGTATTTGGTCAATCATTTATGCGACAGAAACGAAAACAGGCCTAGGAGAGGATTGTGCAATCACCATTCAACTGGAGCACTTGTGAAAAAACACATATTCAAAGTCCGTCCTCAAGCAGTAGGCACAGTGGTGGTGTACAGAGAGATATGCAATCATGTCTGAAACATTTATAGAAGGGATTCAAACACTTGTGTGTGTGCGTGTGTGTGTACGTGTCGACACCACATCAATGTTTCTAAACAAGCTCTGATGTGCTTAAAAAATATATCTATACAGCTGGTATTCATGGAGCTATTAGCATAAATAGTGTCCTGAATCTCTGTCTCTCCCAGCCTCTCCCCACAACCAGATACCATATGCATTTGCCAAGTATATGTCCATCTACATCCTCTCACTCTCTCCAATCCCACAGATTGAGGGGAAGCCTCTGCCATCACAGATTGGTTGGACAGCTCCCATTCTTTGTCACTGAGAGACACAATCTCTCTCTCTCTCTCTCTCTCTCTCTCTCTCTCTCTCTCTCTCTCTCTCTCTCTCTCTCTCTCTCTCTCTCTCTCTCTCTCTCTCTCTCTCTCTCTCTCTCTCTCTCTCTCTCTCTCTCTCTCTCTCTCTATCCCTCCCTCCATCTCTTTCTTGCCCCCTGTCTCCTCCCCCACAGACACCGGGCACTGTTTACTCAGGGCTCTAGATGCCAAGCCATTGCCATTGCCATGGGCTATGGAAATAGAAAATGATTTTCTCTCTAATTCAGAAGTGGTTGAAGGAGCAAAAATGGAGGATCCTTTTTGCAGATAATCTTGACACAGTCAAAAGCTATTTATCTATGTGTCTAAGAATACATTGGGTATTGGGCGGAAAATACTTAAGACAAGACTGAGATGACACTGCTGTGGTGTTACTAATCCTCAATAAAATAAGCTGAGAAGATATTTGTATACACTACATTACACTCACACCCAAGATAGAACCTCCCCAGCAAACCGGGAACATTCCCAGAACATTACCCAAGATTCCCATTAAGTTCTAGTTAGGATTTTATCTAACATAAGCATGTTTTTGATAACCAAAACAATTGTTTTCATTAGTCCATTGTTTATATAGTCCCAAAATGTTTTGCATGTCAGCAATCACATTTTCAAGATATATCTTTTAAAATACAGAAATATAGCCAGTATGATGCTGGTTGGTCTCTGTGTGGGATTGGTGTGTGTGTGTGTGTGTGTGCATGTAAGGCAGAGGAGAGGTAAGTCCCAGCCGGTGGCTGAACTCTTCAACTCTTCGCTGGGCTGTTCTTCTGAGCGCTGTTGCCCTAAGATAGGCCTCCGCATAAATATACAGGACAATCCACCGGTGAGAAGCTGCACTCCTCTGATAAACGCACTTACCAGAATGAACCTCTCCTCCTTTTCTCTCTCTCTCTCTCCTTTATTCACCCGTTCCTTAGGGTTACTTTGGTGCACTGGTACACAGGAGAGAGAGAGCGAGCGAGAAAGAGAGAGAGAGGAAGAGGGAGAAAGAGGGCGAGAGAGAAAGAGAAGGGAGGGGCTGGTGGGACCACAGTTCAAAACATAAAAGGTGTTTAAAAGGATCTACCTTCAAGATGGGTTGCTACACTTGTGAAGGGACTCTGAGGATAACAGCTTTGAAGGGCCATAGTCCACAGGTAAAGGGATGAGCAGTGGCATGAATCAAATGACTTTATTCACAGCCATGATCATGTTGATATGCAAGTATCCCGGCAAATAAAGTGATTTTTTGATGTTTATAAAAAATATCTATAATTTAAAATTGGCTTAAAAAGGATTTTGTTTATGCTCATTTTGCATTGTGGTTATTGAAACATTATCACATTAAACCATCAGAGCAACTGAATGTGTACAAAGGGAGTGCAGTGCTCTGGCTTCATAGTTGTTTGATGGTACAGAACAGAACAGTCATGGGTGGATGAAAGTGACGTAACCATGGAGTCAGATGGATTGAAAACAATTATGAGCCTGATTCATTTGGAGCGTTGCAGTATCCTATTTAATAGTGTGTGTGTGTGTGTGTGTTTAACTTTTCTAACAGCATTGAAATGGGAGAAACACATGTCTCTAGTGAAGTGATATTATCCCTTATCCCCCCTTAGACACCACAGCTTTGAAGACAAACTAGAAAGAGAAAGAAAGGAACAAAACTAAGGAGGAGAGATATATTTCATTGGAATTATCCACCCTCCTCCTCTCCCTTCCTGAAAACGAAAAAAGGAAATCAAACGTTAGGAGCCAGGCAGGGAGCGAGGGAGGCATAGCCTGTTCTGTATCAAACTGTAGGAGCTAGGCAGGGAGAGAGGGAGGCAGAGCCTGTTCTGTATCTAGCTAAATGAAAAGGCATATGCCATGCACTAGTTTGGGGTCACTTAGTAATTTCCTTGTTATCGAAAGAAAAGCAAATTTTTTGTCCATTAAAATAACATAAAATTGATCAGAAATACAGTGTAGACATTGTTAATGTTGTAAATGGCTATTGTAGCTGGAAACGGCAGATTTTTAATGGAATATCTGCATAGGCGTACAGAGGCCCATTGTCAGCAACCATCAGTCCTGTGTTCCAATGGCACGTTGTGTTTGCTAATCCAAGTTTATCATTTTAAAAGGCTAATTGATCATTAGAAAACCCTTTTGCAATTATGTTAGCACAGCTGAAAACTGTTGTGCTGATTAAAGAAGCAATAAAACTGGCCTTCTTGAAACTAGTTGAGTATCTGGAGCAATTGTGGGTTTGATTACAGGCTCAAAATGTCCAGAAACAAATAACTTTCTTCTGAAATTCGTCAGTCTATTCTTGTTCTGAGAAATTAAGGCTATTCTATGCGAGAAATTGCCAAGAAACTGAAGATCTCGTACAACGCTCTGTACTACTCCCTTCACAGAACAGCGCAAACTGGCTCTAACCAGAATAGAAAGAGGAGTGGGAGGCCCCGGTGCACAACTGAGTAAGAGGACAAATACATTAGAGTGTCTAGTTTGAGAAACAGGCGCCTCACAGGTCCTCAACTGGCAGCTTCATTAAATAGTGCCCGCAAAACACCAGTCTCAACGTCAACGGTGAAGAGGCGACTCTGGGATGCTGACTTTCTATGCAGAGATGCCTCAGATACTCAAATAGTCTCAAGAAGGCCAGTTGTATTGCTTCTTTAATCAGCACAACAGTTTTCAGCTGTGCTAACATAATTACAAAATGGTTTTCTAATGATCAATTAGCCTTTTAAAATGATAAACTTGGATTAGCAAACACAACGTGCCATTGGAACAAAAAGAATCAGCCATTTCCAGCTACAATAGCCATTCACAACATGAACAATGTCTACAATGTATTTCTGATCAATTTGATGTTATTTTAATGGACAAAAAAAATTGCTCTTCTTTCAAAAACAAGGACATTTCTAAGTGACCCCAAACTTTTGAACGGTAGTGTACATGTCAGTATATACACACAACAAGTAGGTCACATGGGGAGGGCCGTTGTGCCATGAGGTGTTACTTTATTTGTTTTTTGAAACCAGGTTTGCTGTTCACTTGCGCTATATGAGATGGAAGGGAGTTCCATGCAATCATGGCTGTGTATAGTACTTTACGTTTCCTTGAATTTGTTCTGGACCTGGGGACTGTGAAATGACCCCTGGTGGTAAGTGTGTGTGTCAGTGCTGTGTGTAACTTGCAAACAATTTCGAATTTCCCACACATTAATGTTTCTTATAAAACAAGAAGTGACGCTGTCAGTCTTTCCTCAACTCTTAGCCAAGAGAGACTGGCATGCATAGTACTAATATTAGACCACTGATTACAATGAAGAGCAAGATGTGCCGCTCTGTTCTGGGCCAGCTGCAGCTTAACTAGGTCTTTCTTTGCAGCACTCGACCATACGACTGGACAATAATCAAGATAAGATAAAACTAGAGCCTGCAGGACTTGCTTTGTGGAATGTGGTGTCAAAAAAGCAGAGCATCTCTTTATTACGGACAGACCTCTCCCCATCTTTACAACCATTGAATCTATATGTTCTGGGAATACAGATAAGCATCTGTTGATCACAGATACCTTAAAAAAAAGGCAGGGGTGTGGATCAGAAAACCAGTCAGTCAGTATCTGGTGTGACCACCATTTGCTTCTTGCAGCACAACACAGCTCCTTCGCATTGAGTTGAACAGGCTGTTGATTGTGGCCTTGGAATGTTGTCCCGCTCCTCTTCAATGGCTGTGCAAAGTTACTGGATATTGGCGGGATCTGGAACACGCTGTCGTACACATTGATCCAGAGCATCCCAAACATGCTCAATGGGTGACATGTCTGTTGAGTATGCAGGCCATGGAAGAACTAGGACATTTTCAGCTTCCAGGAATTGTGTTCAGATCCTTACGACATGGGGCCGTGCATTATCATTCTAAAACATGAGGTGATGGCGGCGGATGAATGGCACGACAATGGGCCTCAGGATCTCGTCATGTTATCTCTGTGCATTCAAATTTCTACCGATAAAATGCAATTGTGTTCATTGTCCGTAGCTTATGTCTGTCCATACCATAACCCCACTGCCATCATGAGGCATTCTGTTCAAAACGTTGACATCAGAAAACCGCTCGCCCACAGGACTCCATCCACGCTGTCTGCCATTTGCCCTGTACAGTTCAAACCGGGATTCATCTGTGAAGAGCACACTTCTCCAGCGTAGCCAGTGGCTATCGAAAGTAAGCATTTACCCACTGAAGTCGGTTACGACGCCGAACTGCAGTCAGGTCAAGACCCTTGTGAGGACGACAAGCACACAGATGAGCTTCCCTGAGACAGTTTCTAATAGTTTGTACAGAACTTATTCGGTTGTGCCAACCCACAGTTTCATCAGCTGTCTGGGTGGTTGGTCTCAGACGATCCCTCAGGTGAAGAAAGCGGATGTGGAGGTCCTGGGCTGGCATGGTTACACGTGGTCTGCAGTTGTGAGGCCGGTTGGACGTACTGACAAATTATCTAAAACAACGTTGAAGCCGACTTATGGTAGATACATTAATATAACATTATCTGGCAACAGCTCTGGTGGACATTCCTGCAGTCAGCATGCCAATTGCGCACTCCCTCAAAACTTGACATCTGTGGCATTGTGTTGTGTGACAAAACTGCACATTTTAGAGTGGCCTTTTATTGTCTCCAGCACAACATACACCTGTGTAATGATCATGCTGTTTAATCAGCTTCTTGATATGCCACACCTGTCAGGTAGATGGATTATCTTGACTAACAGGGATGTAAACACATTTGTGCACAAAACTTGAGAGAAATAAGCTTTTTGCGTGTATGGAATATTTTATTTCAGCTCATGAAACATGGGACCAACACTTTACATGTTGCGTTTATATTGTTGTTCAGTGTAAGTTTAAGTCTGAAAAGATCCAGAACTCATTTCCCTACTGTTCCATTTTTCTCCCTCCCTATTTCAAACAGACAATAATTATGCTTATCTTGTGACAATTTAATGTTGCATGCCAGGCTCAGACAGAGAGAAGAGAGAGGAGAGAGGGATAAGTATGAGGAGGAGAGAATGAAATTGCTAATAAAGTTTGGCCAACGTGTGCATGGTAATAATCATACGGCTGGCACAAATCAATCCCAGAAATCTGTATGCTTGGCAGGGCTCTAACAAAGACCAGCCATGTGGAAAATAGGCCTGGTGTCACCCCAGACGACCTGTGGAGGCATACCGCCTCACACCCCAGCCCCTACCAGAACAACTGTGGAGTGACTGAGACTGAGTCAGAGATGGAGACACACTCAGGCCTCAACACCACACTGCCTCCCACCCTGGCCCCATACTGCACCATGCTCCCCTTTCACACCCCAGCTCCTATCACTGTGTGGAAAATAGGCCCAACGTCACCCCAGACGACCTGTGGCGTGACGGGGACAGAGACTGAGTCGGAGACACACTCAGACCCTTACTACACCGTCTCACACCTTGGCTCCTACCGCTTGACCTATCAACTAGCTCTCACTGGATTCGAACATGCAACCTTTGGCACCAGAGGCAAATGCTTACGCCCACCAGTCATCAGTGGAGGCTGCTGAGGGGAGGACGGCTCATAATAATGGCTGGAACAGAGCGAATGAAATGGCATCAAACGCATGGAAACCATGTGTTTGATATATTTGATACCATTCCATTAACTCCGCTCCAGCCATTACCAAGAGCCCGTCCTCCCCAATTAAGGTGCCACCAACCTCCTTTGTCTGTCATCCCCGTCCACAACCGGAACCTACTTGAAGGTAACAGAGCTCAATGTGGCCCCTAGTGGCCGGTTTCCACGTAATCTCCAGACATCCTCAGACATGGATGGACGTCGAATACTGACATGTATCACGGGTGACCTGGCTGGGCCTATAGTGTACCACCTTACAGCCCCTAAAACACCAGACCCATACGGCACCGCACTGCCGAGCTCCCCGGCCCCTACCCACAGTGTGGAGAATAGGCCCAGCGTCACACCAGAAGACTCCTGACACTCCTGAGTGGCGCAGTGGTCTAAGGCACTGCATCGCAGTGCTAACTGTGCCACTAGAGATCCTGGTTCGAATCCAGGCTCTGTCGCAGCCGGCCGCGACCGGGAGACTCATGGGCGGCGCACAATTGGCCCAGCGTCGTCCAGGGTAGGGGAGGGAATGGCCGGCAGGGATGTAGCTCAGTTGATAGAGCATGGCGTTTGCAATGCCAGTGTTGTGGGTTTGATTCCCACGCGGGGCAAGTATAAAAATAAAATAAAATATGTATTCACTAACTGTAAGTTGCTCTGGATAAGAGCGTCTGCTAAATGACTAAAATGTAAAATGTAAAGACCTGTGGAGAGACGGAGACACTCTGGCCCCATAGTGCACGGCCCCTCGTTCTCCCAAACAACCGTGAGAGACACCCCATCAACCAGCTTCACCTGGTTCACAATGACATGGCTATGTTCATAGTAGCACCACTCTTAGCCAGAATACAGAGAAGCTGGGGCTCTTTAACTATGAGCTCAAGACAGATGATGAGTTTTTGATTGTTGATTACATGTGTGGCCGTCTCCCAAGAGGATCCCAACTCTATCTTCCTCAGAATCCTTTGTGTGTGTCTCTCACTCTCTCGGAGTGTGTGTGGTTGCCTGACTTGGTTATTTGGATGGAAACTACACTGTGATATCTGTCTCTCAGCCTCTGTGCCTGGCCGGTAGCCATCTAATCAAAGCTATTGTCCCAACATGTCAATATGCTATAATAGCTCTATGTAATGGAAACAAATACCACTGATCAACCGCACCATCCACCTGCTTTTAAACTCTGTCCTTCCATCTAACAGAACATCTAATGCCTTGGCTACAATGAAACAGTAGCCAGACACACAATACAATGATAGCATCAATGGTAGCAAACTGGAGCTCCAGTTCGTGAGTGACTGAATGATTGGATACAATGTCTACCGGTTGTCAATGACTTGGCTGTTGCGTTGTTGTTCCTGTTGTTGTTATCCCTCCAGATTGCTTGAGTGTACAGTATTAACAGTTTTTCCTCCAAAATGATCTTGAACTTGAAATCCAGTTTAATCCAAAGGTCAGGGGTCGTTGAATGGTGACATCACTCTGATACCATTCTGGGGTGTAAACCCAGATCTCTCCCTGATCCCAGCCCAACGCTGGCGAGGCAGATGCTGACTCCAATAGAAATGTAGATCGTAGCCAAGCGACCCAAAATGACTAACCCACAATATCATGCATCACCAGTCCAATCAAAACCCAGAACGCAGAACGCTAACCTTAAACCCCCAGCACACCTGCCTCTGCCGCCAACACCATCAATAACGAGAGAAAAATGAAATAAAAAATAAATAAATATAACAGAACAGAAACATGTGTGCATCCCTGCCATCACACACTTTGCAGCTGGAGGCGAATAGAGAAAATCCACAAATTGCTAAGGCGAGATAGATAATAAATGAAAGAACTAAAGAATAAATAGTTTAATCCTGTCGCTTTCATAAACATCAACAAGTATTTTCTCTTGAGCAGCAGGGGGGTAGAATCACAAGCCTAAAACAAATTTGGCTAAATGCAATTTATTAGCAATTTATTAAGGAAAAAAGAAATACGTAAGTTATGTCATTTTTTACTGCTACACTTAGTGTGTGATTATAAAGCACTTATGAAGGACTTACGAAGTGTCTGTCGCGTATGTCTGTGGCATCAAAAGCAATTCATCTTTCTATAAATTATAGATTACATTTCTAGGTTCTCGTATCAATATTCACATCCAGACTCAGTCTTGGTTGTCGAGTGCTGTTTTGAATAGTTGTATAGGATTTATTGTCATAATGTGGCTAGTCAAGTCAACCATCCGATATACTGTATGTTGTGGTATTTCTAGAAAGCATATGCAGCCCTAATTTGCAATGGAGGTCTCTCTCTCTCTCTCTCTCTCTCTCTCTCTCTCTCTCTCTCTCTCTCTCTCTCTCTCTCTCTCTCTCTCTCTCTCTCTCTCTCTCTCTCACTCACTCACTCACTCACTCACTCACTCACTCACTCACTCACTCACTCACTCACTCACAGTAGAAAGGAGAGAACAGCTGGAGAAGAACAGAACATAAGTAGCCTGATGATGAGTCCCAGAAGATATGAGACCTGTCACAGCTCTGCTAGGCTGTCCTCCAACTCACACACACACACACAGCTCTCCCCTTCAACAACACACAACAACCTGCCTGGCTATGGTCATAAGTAGTGCACTATGTAAGGAATAGGGTGCCATTTGGGACGAAGCCTAGATGTAGTTTAATGCACTGGAATGGCTCCTGCAATAGTGGGGACAATATCACTTCTGAGGTTTCTATTAAATTATATTTCTAAGATAGCATATACATATCCTTGAGATGGCATGTGTTTCTGAGAGAATATTCACCCTGCATATATTGACTTTGTGCCAGGTTTCAGAACTATTGCCAAGATAAGCTGCAATGATGTGACGTGAGTCTATCGGATCCTACCTCTGAATCCTACCTCTGAATCCTACCTTGCACCCTCACTTCTCATGGCACGAATACAGCAGGAGAAAAGTGCATGAAGGAATAGGACTATGAGTAACAAACAGTAGGGAATAAGACTGTGTATGTGTGAGGGCAACTGTGGTGCCATGGTGACTAAGCTCATTTGACAGACAGACAGGCAGTGTGTACTGTAGGCTTGGTAAGAGCACTTGAGAACAAAAGCTGTGTCTGTATCCCAAATGGCACCCTATTTCCTATACCCTGCACTATTTTTGACTAGGGCCTATAGGACTCTGGTCAAAAGAAGTGCACTATACAGGGAATAGGGTGCCATTTGGGATGTAGCCACGTACTGTAGGCTAGGTAACAGCACTTCTGGACAAAGGAGGTGAGTTCAGACATACAGTTATAACAGAGAGCTCTATTCACGTACCATTCACTCTTTGTCCGATAGACTTCACAAAGTTGTAGTGAAAGAATGAGAGAAGGTGATACTGGCGACTGGCTGGTGTGGGAGCAGAGTGTGATGACTATGTCTTCCCGAGTGGCGCAGTGGTCTAAGGCACTGCATCGCAGTGCTAACTGTGCCACTAGAGATCCTGGTTCGAATCCAGGCTCTGTCGTAGCCGGCCGCGACCGGGAGACATGGGGCGGCGCACATTTGGCCCAGCGTCGTCCAAGGTAGGGGAGGGTTTGGCCGGCAGGGATGGCGTTTGCAATGCCAGGGTTGTGGGTTCGATTCCCATGGGGGGCCAGTATGAAAAAAATAATGAATGCACTCACTAACTGTAAGTCGCTCTGGATAAGAGTGTCTGCTAAATGACTAAAATTTAAAATGTAATGACTCATCCACAATTTATGACATTGTTTGGATGGCTGACCATTTGTGGGCTATCACAGGGGTCAAACACACCTTATCTGTGGCAATCTCAAAGAAGAGACGTTCCCACGGAAGTCCTGGGGTCACTGACGCCAGGAGAGTTGTGAAGACTGATGAAAACGTAATATTGACGAAATGAATGTTACTGTGTGAATTAAACTGTCATGTTTGAATTGTTTCAAGAGTTCATAAAGAGCTATGAATTTTGATACGTTTCATTGTACTGTAAGTGCTATGGATTTATTGTTACAGAGACACTGTGTTATTCTGTTCGTCGGAAGACGGAGAGTTCAAAGATGAACAACACAGGCTGCGCTCCTATCATTTAAATGTAGATCATTAGATTCAAATCTGGGTGTGTTTTCCTTTCTATAGTTTTTACTAGCAAAGTGCAAAGAAATGTTCTTTCAGGTTGGGGGTGAGTTTCTGCTTGAATTTGGTTAAAAGGACAGAGAATTTGTTCATACTTTGAGAAGTTGTTAGCAAGCTCCTGTGTGTATAAGTCACACATCTTTTTTTCTTAGAGATGATTCTGAACTGAAAACATGTGGAACCATGTTAAGTCTTAGCCTATCGGTGATAGTCATTTACTCTGAATAGTCTGTAATGTATCATGTATTTCATGTACACTGTAATTGTTTGAACGTTAATTATTTTGTGACTAATACATTATATTAGCTAAATTGAGTAAATGCATTCCTCGTTTTACAGAGTAATTATTTTAATGACTATACGTTCATAATTTAGTAGGTCTATTTATAGTTATTTATAGTTATTTACACAATACACTACACATGTTTGGGAACCACCTTGACATCTATGACCTGATTGCCTCAATAAATTAATGCTAGAACATTTGTTGCCAGGATTAGCTATTTGCATCTAGTCTCATACTGAGAGGTGATGTAATGCTTGCTACCTTGACTAGATTCCTCCAGAGACGTACAGGGCCTGTTGCATTTATTCACATAATAATGGAGTCAGATTGATGAATGTAGTTTATTATTATAGTCATCATTTCTACATAATGGTTGGATCATTTCTATACAACTACAAAGTCTTGCTTGAAAGAAACACATAAAGAACAGAGCAGACAGGAGACAAGGTTAGTATGACCTCATGCAGCTCTATTGAAAAGCAGCAGGACATGGCTGTATTGTTTGTATCCAAGATGACAAGTTGCAGACAAAGAGGTAACAGCTCAACTTGAGACACATTATCCAATGTACTCTCTAGTCTTGTCATGTCCATTTTATATTGAGACAAAAACCAGCAAGTTTTAAATAGCGGTAAATAGCGGACTGTCATATAAAAAATTGCATTATTTTTTTTGCCGGTAATTTACCGTGTGTTTTGTCTGAAATAGGTCATAGGTCGTAGGTGCCTGTTCATTTCAACAAATGTGCCCTTCCCTCCCTCCCTTTGCTATCCCCTGCTCTTTGCCCCTTTATTACATCAGAGGTATCTTTGGGAAAGGGCAGCATTTATCACTAGCCCGTGGCATCATTTGTCTGCTAAATTGCTCCTTAGCTTAATCTGTCATTGGTATCAAAGAGGGGACTGACAGACAGTACAGTGCGTATTCACCTTGCCAGCCTTCATTTGGTGTAGTGAGGGGGAAGATGACCTAACCCTATCTCACCTCTGTCTCTCACATGCTGTGAAGACACCTCATAACATCAGATATAACCCCTTGTACATGACATGCACTGCTGGCTATAAAGCCGTGCAAAAGCCACACCAATCCTTCCCTGTAAGGTGTTTAACCCATTGTACTGCCAAGGAAATCACCTCCATGTGGACATGTCACCCCAGCCACAGGGAACCACAGAGGGAGATACCGTAGAGAGTGACGTACTGTCCAGTGTCCGAGAAAGGTACTGAGTGACATATGGGTCTCTGTTCCCAGCAATGTGGACACCTCCACTGCAGGGCTTGGCAGCAGTCAACCTTGGATTAATCTTCTATGTTCCCTCTCACACACACCTCACCTTCAAACTGACACAGTAGCTAGTTCCTTGGCAACCACACTAATAACCCATTGGCATGGCTTCTCCATCACCTGCCTTAATCATAACCATTACTACCTGCCCAAAAGCATCATCTTCCCTTCTGAGGACTCCAGGATCCCAGCTTCTGATTCCATTGAAAGGCAATTTACAGTGTCCTACTTGAGTATGTTAAGTGTGAACACTCTTTCACACTCTCCTCTCCTTTCAGTTTTCCCTCACTTACCCTGTCTTCACTCCTTCCCTCCTCCTCCTCTCAGCCAGAGGGTTGGATCCATCCCATGACTTTATAATGCTACATCTGTTTAGCCAACCCTGCAAATTAAGGCACCTCAAACCGCTTCATTACTCAGCCCATTCAATTAAAACACGTCTGTGTTGAGCTCGGAGGCTGATACCTTGATATATATTATACACACGTACACGCACATGCGCACACACACACACACACCGGATCCCAAAAAACAAGATAAAAGCCTGAGTATAATAGATACCATCGCAAAGTAGGTGTGACATGGAAATAGGAAGATTACTGTTTTATGATTTAGCTCCATTCATGTGCATCTGAATCCCATTTTGGGACTAACATGTGTGCTCCTGTGTGTGTGTGTGTGTGTGTGTGTGTGTGTGTGTGTGTGTGTGTGTGTGTGTGTGTGTGTGTGTGTGTGTGTGTATTCCCATAGCATTAACTCTGTGTTAGATCCTGCTTGTTAAATCGTGGTCTATGGGGAAAGCCACACAGCAGGTCCTGATGAATGTCTATGCTGGATTATACTGAGCAATAGGCCAAATCCCTGCTTCCCACATCATACAGGAGACTAAGGATAAACAAACCCGGAATCATATTATAATGTATGAGTATGTGTGTACACACACACTATGACTTATTGGAGTTGACAATGGACACGAGCGGCGCAGCAGAAGGTAATTATGGAGGGAAAGTGGCTAGTTGCCCACGCAATCATCCATGTCAGGGGCCACACAGCAACATGGTCAGGGACCACACAACAACATGGTCAGGGACCACACAGCAACATAGTACGGGGCCACACAGCAACATGGTCAGGGACCACACAACAACATGGTCAGGGACCACACAGCAACATAGTACGGGGCCACACAGCAACATGGTCAGGGACCACACAACAACATGGTCAGGGACCACACAGCAACATAGTACGGGGCCACACAGCAACATAGTATGAGGCCACACAGCAACACGGTCAGGGACCACACAGCAACATGGTCAGGGACCACACAGCAACATGGTCAGGGACCACACAGCAACACGGTCAGGGACCACACAGCAACATGGTCAGGGGCCACACAGCAACACGGTCAGGGACCACACAGCAACATGGTCAGGGGCCACACAGCAACATGGTCAGGGACCACACAGCAACACGGTCAGGGACAACACAGCAACATGGTCAGGGGCCACACAGCAACACGGTCAGGGACCACACAGCAACATGGTCAGGGGCCACACAGCAACACGGTCAGGGACCACACAGCAACACGGTCAGGGGCCACACAGCAACATGGTACGGGGCCACACAGCAACATGGTACGGGGCCACACAGCAACATAGTATGAGGCCACACAGCAACACGGTCAGGGACCACACAGCAACATGGTCAGGGACCACACAGCAACAAGGTCAGGGACCACACAGCAACACGGTCAGGGGCCACACAGCAACATGGTCAGGGGCCACACAGCAACACGGTCAGGGACCACACAGCAACATGGTCAGGGGCCACACAGCAACACGGTCAGGGACCACACAGCAACACGGTCAGGGACAACACAGCAACATGGTCAGGGACCACACAGCAACAAGGTCAGGGACCACACAGCAACACGGTCAGGGGCCACACAGCAACATGGTCAGGGGCCACACAGCAACACGGTCAGGGACCACACAGCAACATGGTCAGGGGCCACACAGCAACACGGTCAGGGACCACACAGCAACACGGTCAGGGACAACACAGCAACATGGTCAGGGGCCACACAGCAACACGGTCAGGGACCACACAGCAACATGGTCAGGGGCCACACAGCAACACGGTCAGGGACCACACAGCAACACGGTCAGGGGCCACACAGCAACATGGACGCCAGCTCAAAGAGACTGACAGGCACACAGAACATACATTTTCCCAACCCAACCTCACACATGTTTTATTAACCAACTTTTCATCACTCTCTCTCTGTAGCGGGGGATGATGAATGGGAGAACAGATAGGGAGTGTGGTGGTGTGTGTGTGTGTGTGTGTGTGTGTGTGTGTGTGTATGTGTAATAGTATGTGATTGAGCAGTTATACCTATAGCTCAGGTTGAGTCCCCCCACGGTTGCGAACACGGCTGGAGGTCTGATTGGTCTGATAGCATTTAGCTGAACAATGAGAGAAATCACGGCCCGCACCGCCCCCACCTCCCCCTGCTCCGCCCCCACCCCCACCGCTCCGCCCCCACCTCCCGCAGGTGTGATGAAAATAGCAGTGTGTGGCAACCCAGTGTGCCCTGACCCCCCCTATTAAAGCTATTAAAAAAGTATGAATTTGTTCATTATTGACTTGCCTTGTTAAATTAATGTAAAAATAATAAAGTTGCAGTCTATAATTAAAAAACAACCCAGCGTGCCCTTACTGCTAAACTATTCAACACAGGCTAAACTCTAACATTGTTTAGAATTACAGGGTTGAAAGACTTTATACCTGGGTGTATGATAGCTATATTTATCTCCCTCCTCCTCTTCATCTACCTGCCACAGGCAATACACTTATAATCAACCTGTTTTAAAGGTTGTACTAAAGCAGTGTGCCAATACCTGTGGGGGAGATGCAAAATACATGCAGATTTCAAACGGAGGAACAGTATAACGTAGCAGTAAAGTTAGCTACAAACATCAAGAGAAACCTCAGCATTACACCCCAAAGCTACCTAACTAACCCCAAGAGAAACCTCAGCATTACACCCCAAAGCTACCTAACTAACCCCAAGAGAAACCTCAGCATTACACCCCAAAGCTACCTAACTAACCCCAAGAGAAACCTCAGCATTACACCCCAAAGCTACCTAACTAACCCCAAGAGAAACCTCAGCATTACACCCAAAGCTACCTAACTAACCCCAAGAGAAACCTCAGCATTACACCCCAAAGCTACCTAACTAACCCCAAGAGAAATCTCAGCATTACACCCCAAAGCTACCTAACTAACCCCAAGAGAAACCTCAGCATTACACCCCAAGCTACCTAACTAACCCCAAGAGAAACCCTACTACTGCACCTAAAGGGTAGCTAAATTATTTCACCTCTATCAAATCGGTAAGGTAGGAAAAATAGATTGTTACATGTGCATAATCCTGCATAGAATTTCCATGAAATTACCCTGTTTAGCAGGAACATTATATTATGCTTGCTGTAAAGTTGTGTATTTATGTTGACACTTCAGTTAGCTTCATAGTTCAGTTTTGATTGTCGACTATTAGAGTGAGAAGTATGGTTAGAGAGTAACTATGTGGAGGATGCGCTTCAGCCATGTCTGACAAGATCGTTTACATCAGTAAAAATAATTTCTGCTTCTTTTCTTGAATGATACATTTTCATACATTTTATACAATGTCATACACAGGCTGTTGATGATATAATACTGCCTATGTGCTGCATAGCGGAGATGTGATGTATCGTGTGTAATTAGATGAGAAGGTCACACACACACAAGAAGGACACGTTATTGTCAAGACAATCCATTTGATCTGGTTTAATAACATTACATATGATATATTCTGTAAACATCATTATGTTAGGATAGCAGCAGATGATGTGGAACATGCTTTGATGCAGTCAGTTCCATGTATTAAACAGATCACTTTGTGCCTTAGGGACCTTTCCTACGTACATCCCCATGCGATTATGTTTCTCTGCTGTCAATCTGATTCGGCAGAAATTCCATGAGCGTGTAACTGAATACTGTAGTGGACTACAGAACACACATGGTGATGGGAGAGAGAGAGAGATAGAATAAGAGAGAGAGAGAGAGAGAGAGAGAGAGAGAGAGAGAGAGAGAGAGAGAAACAGAGAAAGACGGCTAAGGCAAGACGATTACATGAAGAATGAAAGCTTTTCCAAGATAAACGGGTGTTTTTCCTCATCATGTTTTTTTGGTGTATCAAGGTGTAGGAAGAGTAAGACAGTGTCGGCAGAGGAGATGGAGGGGAGAAACATGGCAGAGATACATTATGTACATTTCACCGATGCAATTTAAATTAGTTGGAATTTGTGTCTGACTCCGCTCTCCGTTGACTGCTCAGACAGAACTCTACTCCTACGCAAAAAATAAACATGACAAGATCTTTGAAAGTTCAAAGCGATAAAGTATTAAAAGATGGGTGCCCTAAAATATATCCATTACTCATGTGTCTTGTTTCTTATGCATGGGAAAAGCCATAAAAATAAGAATGAATAGCATGGACTTGGAAGCTCTAAAGGCGTCAGCATGCTTCAGTTGGGCTGGCGGCTAACGGAAGTCGGCTAGGCAAACCGAACGAGTGTGCTCGCATACTCTCTTAAAATACCTTTGCTTGAAAAAAGCAGCAATAGTACTTTTTGGCAATTTTTCCTCAAAATAGAATGAATCTGACTCAAGAAATGTGTCATTCATTTTGACGTTTTTTTGTGCAATTCTAACTAAGATGTTTGGTCCAGTATTTCTCAATGAAAAAATGTGCATGAAAATGAGTCGTCTCTTGTTGAATGACAACAAATACCTTATTGAAGAATCCCTACAGTTGACCAACCGCGGACGAAGGGCGTAGAACAAACAAAAATTTCACAAAATGTCATAATATATGCACAAACTGTTTCGGCTGGGAAGCATGGGGACGCCTTAACCCTGGCAATTGCTGGTAAACTCATGGGTACAATCAAAATGGCTGCCATTTAACCCTGCCATTGACTTGAATGGAGATGCCCTTTCTATTCATTCTTATTTCTATGGGTAAAGCTCTAGAAACACAGAAATTGAGTCTGGAGAGTAGTAATAATGGAGACAATGGCTCTATAGCCTTATATAAAACCCATAGCATGTCCTGTCAGTCCGTGTACCATCTCTCTATCTCTCTCCCTCCCTCCCTCCCTCTTCTTCCTTCTCTCTGTCTCTCTGTCAAAGGCTATCACACTATTGTCTATCTGAGAGGCCTTGATCTCCTCTTTCCCCTCTCCTCCCTCTCTCCCCTCTCCCTCTCTCCCACCCTCTCGCTTTTTCTCTTCCAGACTCCTCCTGATTGAGAACCTCTACCCCGTCACTGATATCAGTCTGACAACACTACTGTCTCTCTCTCTCTCCTTGCCCCCCCCACCCTCCCCTATCTTCTCCTCTCTCAGAGCGCCAGTCAGTGATATCAGTCTGACAACGCTGCCGGGAATCACATCAGATCAGCCCATCTCTGGTCAAGCCGCCCAGCTCCAGCTTCAACTGAGGCCCAGATAATGTGTTAACCATTTCAGCCCTGGACCCATACAGGCCAGACATGTGCAGGCCAAACGTGTCACAGGGACATAGAACGTCTATAGAATAATGTATGGTAAAAACAAGGCAAAGTCACAACAAATCAGAGGCAGATGAAATGAGGAAGGATGACTCTGATTAGGAATCAGTGAGGAATTGGTGTAATTATTCTTGGTTGTGGTTTTAATATGTTTGATATCATATTTGACCGTGTATGTATATAGTATTTATACATATATGGGTCTTTCTGTAAATAATGGGGCCAATGTGTGACATTGGGATCAACATTTCGAAATGGTTTGAAACAAAAATAGAAAGGATTTTCATGCAGTTCCACTTGTGAACATATGCAAATTGGCCCATAACTCCACCTATACAACAACATAGACCTAGGACTGTACATCCTTTAAGCAGCAGGGTTCATACAGACATTGGCAAGTCAAATTCAAGGACTTTTCAAGTTCAATGTTCGAGTTCAATGTCTAATTTAACTGATTAATGCTTAATATATAACATAACAACAACTTACACTGTCATAAATGCAAGGAAAGAAAAGTAGTATGTCACACAATTTTTGACAAATCTCTCAAGACACCAATCATGACAAAGGGTAAAACATAGATTTTAAATCAACTCGTGAATTTTACCCTCTGGAGCCTGATGTCTCGGCTCCATCTTCTCATTGAGCGTCTGAGGATCCTTCGGTATCGGCCAACATTGTGATGGTATCGCTGGTGACTAAGGTGGATTCTGCTTTGCCGGGGTCTACGGTGGCCTCTGTTATTCCTATCATTTGTGGGGGGCGAGTTAAAGGAGCCCCTGGTGGGGCTAGGGTTGGGCTGAGGGCTCCGGCTCGAAATGGACAACAGCCATCAACCATTATTATGGGAAGCTCCATGGTTAGATCGGTGGAAGTCCGAAATATCAGTACACTTTGTTTTCCTGGAGCTAGGGTATTGGATTTATCAGAAGTGATGCCCACCATCAAGAAACAGATTCCTGCTCTGAAAACAGCTGTGTTGCATATTGGGTCTAATGATATTATACGCGTGAAATATGTAAAGCTAAGAGACAATTTCTTACAGCTCTTGGAGAATGCTCAGAAATTAGCAGAACATATAATTGTCTCGGGCCCAATTCCATCTCCTCGCCGTTGTTGGACTGAGTGTTTAAGCCTTCTTTGGTCTCTTCACCAGTGGTTGATGCATCTGACCAAGGACTTGGGCATGTCCTTCGTCAACAATTTTCACTCCTTCTGGAATAGGCCTGGCTACTTTGTGGAAGACGGAATTCACCTGGGTGAAAATGGCTCCCGGCTGTTGTCATCAAACATTGGAAAGGTTCTTGGTCAACTAAATTGATGTGAGGACAATATTAGCATTTCATGTAAGTCCGTTTTTATCATGTCCTCTTTGGTCACTGTGAGAGTTCCACATGTTGTATCTGAAAGTGGTGACATGCCTAATGGTGCTAACCGGAGAAATGTAATTGCTATTCCTACTTTGTTTTCTTTTCCTAATAGGTATAATCCAATCTTTGAGTCTCCTGTTGTTCTGAAATCTCAAAGTAATCTGACTTGTATTGAAACTCCATGTGATTTTAAATGCAGAAAAGGTTTGACATTTTTACATCTTAATATTTGTAGTTTATTACCTAAAATGGATTATGTCAAGATCTGGGCCTCAGGCAGACCCTGATATTTTTATTGTATCTGAAACCTGGTTAACTGGTAAAACCCTGGACTCTGAGGTTGCTATGGCTGGTTACAATGTGTTTAGGGCTGATAGGAAAGGCAAAGGTGGTGGTGTTGCTATTTACACAAATAATCTTATTTCTGTGTCCCTGTTAAAGGCTACCTCCAGTCTTAAACAATTTGAATTGTTGGCTTTAATCTTCAGTTGGGTTCAAACTAAAAAATAACAGTTATAGGAATCTATCGTCCACCCTCCACCAATAAATGTGTACTAAACGAACTCACTGATTTAATTGCCATTTTTACTACCCCAGAGGTATTGATCGCGGGAGACTTTAATCTTGCATGGGGAACACAGGAAGCTGACAGTTTAAATTATTTTTGTACTAATCTAAATTTGACCCAGCTGATTACAAAGCCCACTCGTCCAAACTTAAAAGGACCCTACGAAATCGACTTTGATTGACCTCATATTTACAAATACTCCAGAGAAATATGCTGGGAATGGGGTATTTGCTTTGGATATTAGTGACCACTGTCCCATTGTATGTGTCAGGGATATGCGAATGCCTCGATCCAAACCTTGCTTTATCAACAAGAGGAATTTTTAAACATTTGAAATACTTTTTTTGGTGATTTTAATTGTATTGCATCTATACCGGACACAGAGTTGGCGCTGAACCACTTCTCAAATGTTTTCAATTGTATTGTAGATAAACATGCTCCCTTTAAAAAACTGAGAATTAAAGATCGGTCTTGCCCTTGGTTCAGTCCAGAACTATCTGAAGTCATACACAACAGAGATGCTGCCTGGGCCAAAGCTAGATTCACAGACTCGGGCCAAGACTGGCAGTCTTTCAGGCGATTGAGAAATCTGTGTGTAAAAGCAAAATCAGATTATTATGTTAATACACTATCTGAATGTACAGGGAACCCAGCTACATTTTGGAAAGCTGTTACGTCACTGAAGGGTTGTGTCTCCTCTTCTCTCCCCCAATAAGTTAATTTAGATTCTGGCCCTATTACTGACAAAATTGATATCATTAATGCATTTAATCACCGTTTTATCTCTGCGGGCTATATATTTGAATGTATTTCAAAGCCAGCTCTTGAAAAGAGTAGTTTGGATGTAGATGGTGAAAATCTATTGAATGATACTGAAAATGCTGGTAAGGAGTTTTCTTTTCGGAAATTCACTGATAAAGAAGTCCTGGATGCTTTGTTAACATTATACAAAAAAAAATCCACAGGGGCTGATCATTTGGAGCCTGGTCTGCTTAAGTGTGCAGCTCCCCTTATTGCTGGCTCAGTAGCCCACATTTTTTATTTAACATTGTTATCAGGAAGTATTCCAAAAGCATGGAAATCCACAAATGTGCTGCCACTCCATAAGGATGGGGATACAAATGATCTTGACAACTATCGCCCCATTTCAAGACTACCTTGCTTAGCTAAGATTCTTGAATCTTTGGTTAATGTACAACTTTGTTCCTTTTCATCTGATAATTGTATTTTTAATATAAACCAATCAGGGTTTAGGCCTGGGCATAGTAACACCACAGCAACCACGCTAGTTGTTAATGATCTTGTCAATGCCTTGGATGCTAAAAAGAGCTGTGCTGCCTTGTTTATTGACCTGTAAAGGCATTCAACACTGTTGATCATTCTGTTTTGCTGATTAAGTTATCAAGCGTAGGCCTGGGATATACAGTCTGTTTATGGTTTTAGAATTATCTTAGTGACAGAACTCAGGCCATCTTGACGGATGGGGTTAAATCAGAATTTCTTGAGATTCAAAAAGGTGTTCCTCAGGGTTCGATTATGGGTCCATTATTGTTCACCTTGTAAATTAATGACATAGGAAACACTGCTAATATTTGTAACATTCATTTCTATGCAGATGACACAGTTTTGTTTTCCTGTGCCACCTCAGTGCAGCAGGCCATTGGTGAAGTTCAGCATGACTTTGATTCAATTCAGAAATCACTTACAGATCTTAAATTAGTGTTAAATACAAGTTAAACCAAGCTCATTCTGTTCTCTAGGTCATGAAATGTTGACCCTGAGGACCTGCATATTTGCGCTATAAATGGAGCCCAAATTGAGCTTGTCTCTCAATATAAGTACCTGGGTGTCTGGATTGATGACAAGTTGTCCTTCTTAACGCATATAGAAAATCTGATTAAGAAGCTAAGATTGTTTTTTTATATCGAAATAAATCATGTCTTATTATTAAAAATAGGAGAAAGATTGTTCAAACAACGCTTCTCCCTGTATTGGATTTTGGTGATATTGTTTACATGCATGCGGCAACCTCTGTTTTGAAAACCTTGGAAGCAGTCTACCATTCCGCAATACGTTTAATCACAGGGGACAATTTTAGGACTCATCATTGTAGTCTGTATAAAAATGTGGGATGGACCTCTATGTCTGTAAGAAGAGAGCTGCATTCTCTTTTATTTATTTACAAAGCAATCTTACAGAAACTCCCTCTATATGTAACCCGTTCACAGGAATGGATAACACTAGAGATCCCTTCAGTCTCCACAGATTTGGGAAATTCGGCATTTTGTTTTTTTGCCCCTAATTTGTGGTACAATCTGCAGAGTTCACTGCAGTTAGATGTGCTGGTGCCACTCAGGCAGTTAAAATGATTGATTGAGGACCTCTATGTAGTTGAATGTGATTGCTTTGATTAAATATGTTTATTGTGTGCTGAATTATATTGTTTTATACAAATATATGTGTATGTTGTTTTAATATTCTGTTTTTATTGTAATGTGTACAGGGCTCTCTTGTAAAATAGATTTTAATCTCAATGTGACTCCCTGTTTAAATAAAGGTTAAATAAATATAATAAATAGCTATGATCCCCCTTATATCTTAATGTAATTACTTTTTTTTTAAACCAGCTGTAACAAGTTGTCCCCAGTGAAGGAAATCCTCACTGGTGCCCTAGTTTATACAAAGACCCATATAGAGTAAAGTATAGAGTGTATTCCTGTGTTTGTCCATTCTCTGTGGAGTTCTGTGGCTGGCTAGCATAATGTCAGTGTCACAGTGGATTCAGGAGGAAAAGTCAACAGTGTCTGTATCTTTCTCAGCAGGGAATAACAGCCAGTCCACACAACAAAACAACAACAACAACAACAACAACAACAACAACAACAACAACAACACAGCCAGGAAACGTTTCCTGAATCACCAGGGAGAATGGTAGGATTGTGATACATTGTCTGTGGGGGGGTTGTGTGTGTGAGACAGACAGACTGAGTCAGTGACAGCAGAGCCAAAGACAGGGAGACAGAGAAAAAATTAAAGAGAGTCTGTGTTTCTCTGTGTGTGTACCTCCCATAAACCCCTGCAATGATCAGCCAAGGACAAAAGACCAAAAGATGTGGCAAGGTCGCCAGCGTCCAAAAGCTACTTGAAAAACGAACAGAAAAACAATGGAATGAAAATTGAGTGAAAATGAGAGGGGGATGATGCGATGTGGCAGAAGAGGAGAAGACAATACTCCACAGCTGTAACCAGCAGCCAGAGAGAGGATATTCTGTTGCTTTGCCAAGAGACGCTTTCTTCCCTTCCCTGTCCCCATCTTATCCCTGTACACAGAGCATGCTATGGGCTTATAGTCCATCACATGACTGATGGACGGGATACTGAGGAAGAGATAGGACCGCTCACTGACTGCATTCAGTTCCTAGAGGATGATGACTGGCTGACCGCAATATCAAACCTTTACAGGTTTAGCTCTCGGCAAAAGGCTAGCTTTGTTTCCCCCACTATCTTCCAGTTCCACTGAATGTGAATGATATTGTAGCACTCCTTCCTGACACTGCCAAAGCAACCCTTCAACTGACACAGTACATCAGAATACTGGACAGCATGCTATGAGCTCTAGTGTAACACTAACAGTGATTTATATAGATGCTGTATTGCAGTGATCTGATGAACGGATGACATAAACACCATCAACATGGTCACTTTATAGTCTTTTATTCTGTAACATATTGGCCCTCCCTGCCATCATAGCTAGATCAGTGATGCCATAACCAACGTAAACAGAGTAATCATTCTATGCCCTCTGGCCATAGGTGTTCAAGCAGAGTGTCAGGACTGTTAACATATGAACTTGGTGTTTCCTGTATGTAATATAGTGTCCCTTCCTGTCCATCATAGCTCAGTGATGATATAGCCAACATCCACACAGTCATCACTCCCTGGTCTATTGCTCTTGCTCAGAGCTCCATCAGAGCATTATTAACATATGAACTTGGTCTGGAAATATATTGCCCCACTCTGTCATTATAGATCAGTGAGATCATCTCCATTAGTTGACCTCATCACTCAGCACTACAAAGGGTAGAGGAAAGAGAAACAGCGCCCAAATATGTCAGATCGGCTTTTCAGATCAAAGCTTGTTTAAGCCAGCACACACATTAACACTTATGGGAGAGACACTCAGGTCAGCTGCTCTCAGCCACAGATTAAGCCTAGATCTGGACTAAAAACACTTTCTATATAGAATATCCATTGTGCATGCCTTTTAATTCAGGAGTAGGCCAAATCTGGGTCCGGGAAACCAGCCCAAAGTGTTATTCTGCAAGACATACAGACATAAGATGTAGCCTAAATGCTCCAGACAGAAAGGTGCAATGATATAATGATCATTTACCATTACTGTTCTGTATGCATAATGGTAAACTGTGTTTAACACCCCAAAATAGCTTTCCAAGATTGTCCTAGCTAGATCATTTCAATAAAAACCCCAGCTGCACTGTGGTCGGTGCAACAACCGTTTTCAAATCGTGACAATGCGCAGAGCTCCAGAAGAGAATTGTTAAAAGATGGCCTTTAAAAAAAAAAATCGGTACAAATGAAAGGAAATATAAAAGTCCCTGGGGGAATTTCATGGCTTTCATTTGAGATCCCAGAAGAATTAGATCAACTTAAAGCTAAACATAGCTGCAGCACTACTTACGATGTGATAATGGAAGGTTCAAACCTCCGGGTCATTAAATAATAATCATATTCCATATGTTTTAGAACTATGTTTTAATAGGCCCTTTCTCTCAGCGACACTGTAGGCTCTATTTGACACGGAATAGAAATTATATCATACTACTGTAGCAAGTGGGCTGGCTTGGTACAGCAGATACTGTACTCCATAGTTAAACAGTCAATTTATGTCTGTTAATCTCAGTTACAGTTACATAAATGAATCAGTGTGTGTGTGTGTTTGTGTGTGTGTCTGTATGTATGTGTGTATGAGAATGTATGTGTGTGTAAGAGTGTCCACAGTTGCATCAATTAAATCAGGGAAAACGCTGCACTTTGTAATTAGTCACTCAAACGGAGGGCTGTTTTTCTCTGGGTGAGCTGGGTCGGCTAATTCTAACACAGTCATTAGCCTTCCTCCCAAGGCACCCAGCCATCAGGACCCAGCCATTAAACGTTGAACTGCACCACCATAAATTACTGTAATCCTCTGCCCTCTCTGGGTGAATAAGGCTTAGGCATGGTAGTGGTGAGAAAAGAGGGTGAGACATGGAGGGATGGAACTGACCCATGGGTGATGCAGTGGTGACAGGGGTGAGGCACAGGGTGAGCCAAGTGCAGTGCCCAGCCTGACCCGGAGTCTGGTAGACATCAGACCTGATGGGAGAGGGGGAAGGGCAGGAAAGAGAAGGGAGAGAGAAGGGAGGGTGGACCAGGGACCATGCCAGCAGCCAGGAACCCAACAGAGACAGATGGAGTGCTGCCAAGCCGTCGTGTTTATACGCGGGCTACAAACCAAAACATTATCTCTCTCTCTCTGTTGCGCTCGCTCTGTTGCTCTCTCCCTCCCTCTCTCTCTCTCGCTACACTAAAGGCGAACTGAACGAGTGTGCTTGCCTACTCCCTTAAAAGACCTTTGCTTGAAAAGAACGAGAAAAAAGCGATTGTACTGTTTGTCCATTTTGGGACGCCGTAGCTAGTATACACTTCCTCAAAATAGTCAGAATTAATCTATGATAACTCAATAAATCTGTCATTCAATTTTGATATTTTTGCAGAAGAGAACTTAGTCGCACAATTTTATATCTAGCTAAGATGTTCGGTCCAGTATATCTCAATGAAAAAATGTGCATGAAAATGAGTCGTCTCTCATTGAATGACAACAAAGACTTTATTGAAGAATCCCTACTGTTGACCAATCACCGTAGACTTCACCTACCGTCTTCGGCTTACTCCGAGAAACATTTTTGTGTGCCCGAACAGCCGGTAAAAAAAACTTTACCGAAGTCCAAAACGAACAAAAACGTCATAAAATGTTTTCATAAAATACATGTGCACAAATATATGCACAGTCTTCTGAGCTGTTTTGTCTGGGCAGCATGTGGACGCCTTAACAGGGAGAGAGGCTAGCTGGGGGCTCCTTACATTACCCTACTTCTCAGGGGAGTAAGGAGTGGGAGAGCAGATGAGGTAGACTTCAATACGAAGTGTTTGTGTGTGTTCAGAGGCCTGATCACTAGGCAGGAGGGAGGGAAGAGGGAAGCCTGATTCCCCAGTACCCTGGAGGATGTAACAGCATGGGACTAATGGTCTGGTCAGGCCTCAGGCCAAGCCTTCCACTGTACACACATACCACCAAGTGCAACGGAATAGTTGCGAGGAATAAACTCAGTGTTTCAGCCAGGAGATTGTCAATGACATGAGTTATAATCTCAAACAGGGCTTTTTACAAACAGGCCTTTTTAACAAACAGGGCTTTTTTCTACAGATAATAAATGTGATATCTTCTATCTACATATACCTACGACAACAGTTTTTTTAAAATTTTGTGATAAAATATTCATTCAGAATAAACAACAGTCTGGTGTTCTGTGAGAACAGTAGCTAGCAACCATATGAGGTTATGATAAACGGAATAGAAAAGCATTCAGGCGATATTAAGCTCTCTCATGATACGATGACACATACCACATCGAGTGATGCTCTATGGGGCCGTCTCTAATACGCACGCACAGCCTCACCCCCCCCTCCCCACACACACACACCAACAAACACACACACTTTTCTAATACGCACACACAGCCTCTCACAGGCATTAGGCTCCGGATGGGAGATCCCTTGAACAGGGCTGACGTGCAGCATGAAGGGCTGGAGTGGTTGGAGTGCCAGGTTAGAGGTTTGGATGGTTGGAGACAGAGCGTATTGTTTTAATGTCTGGTTTGGAAACAAACAAACACATTGATGTAAGCTACCGGTCAAAAGTTTTAGAACACCTACTCATTCAAGGCTTTTTCTTTATTTTTACTATTTTTGACATTGTAGAACAATAGTGAAGACATCAAAACTATGAAATAACACATATGGAATCATGTAGTAACAAAAAAAGTATTAAACAAATCAAAATATATTTTATATTTGAGATTCTTCAAATAGCCACCCTTTACCATGATGACAGCTTTGCACACTCTTGGCATTCTCTCAACCAGCTTCATGAGGTAGTCACCTGGAATGCATTTCAATTAACAGGTGTGCCTTCTTAAAAGTTAATTTGTGGAATTTCTTTCCTTAATGCATTTGAGCCAATCAGTTGTGTTGTGACAAGGTAGGAGGGGTATACAAATATATATTTAGTAAAAAACCAAGTCAATATTATGGCAAGAACAGCTCAAATAAGCAAAGAGAAACAACAGTCCATCACTACTTTAAGACACGAAGGTCAGTTATTACGTAACATTTCAAGAACTTTGAAAGTTTCTTCAAGTGCAGTCACAAAAACCATCAAGTGCTATGATGAAACTGGCTCTCATGAGGACCGCCACAGGAATGGAAGACCCAGAGTTACCTCTGCTGCAGAGGATAAGTTCATTAGAGTTGCCAGCCTCAGAAATTGTAGCCCAAATAAATGCTTCACAGAGTTCAAGTAACAGACACATCTCAACATCAACTGTTCAGAGGAGATTGTGTGAATCAGGCCTTCATGGTCGAATTGCTGCAAATAAACCACTACTAAATGTAACGATCCCGGCAGTCTGAGTCGGGTCCTGTCTGGTGACTAGTTTTTCCTGTTCGTGATCTCCAGTTTCCCGAGGGTTCGGGAACGCTCCGGGGAGCTCTCTTGTTTTCCGCACCTGCATCCCATCAGCAATCTGCACACCTGGTCCTGATCATCACCCTTCTTAGGCTCTGGCCCGAACATCCAGTTCCTGCCGGATCGTTAGCCATGAACAGTATGTTTGTCAGCGTATCAGCCTTTGAGTTCTAGCGTTAGTTTTGTTGTTTTGCACCTTGTTGATTTGCTGTGTACTCACCTCCGTTTTGTTCTGTCTGCAGTCTCTCACCCGGAACCTTCACCCAACCTCTGCCTGATGGTCGGGCGGCTGCCGAGCCATTTCTGGACCTACCACTGCACCCTCAACAACCCATCCACGCCACCCGCTCTGTCCCTGGATTATTCAGCCTCACTCGGGAGTCACTTAAATAAACACTCACCTTTGTCTCAAAGTACCTTGTCCTGGTCTGCTTCTGGGTTCTGGCGTAGTAAACCGTGACACTAAAGGACACCAATAAGAAGAAGAGACTAGCTTGGGCCAAGAAACACGAGACAGGTGGAAATTAGTCATTTGGAGATTTTTGGTTCCAACCGCTGTGTCTTTGTGAGACGCGTGTGGGTGAACGGATTATCTCTGCATGTTTGTTTCCCACCGTAAAGCATGGAGGAGGAGGTGTTATGGTGTGGGGGTGCTTTGCTGGTGACACTGTCTGTGATTTATTTAGAATTCACTTAACCAACATGGCTACCACAGCATTCTACAGCGATATGCCATCCCATCTGGTTTGGGCTTAGTGGGACTATCATTTGTTTTTCAACAGGACAATGACCCAACACACCTCCAGGCTATGTAGGGGCTATTTGACCAAGAAGGAGAGTGATGGAGTGCTGCATCAGATGACCTGGCCTCCACAATCCAACCAAATTGAGATGGTTTGGGATGAGTGAAGGAAAAGCAGCCAACAAGTGCTCAGCATATGTGGGAACTCCTTCAAGACTGTTGGAAACGCATTCCAGGTGAAGCTGGTTGAGAGAATGCCAAAAGTGTGCAAAGCTGTCATCAAGGCAAAGGGTGGCTATTCTCAAATAAAAAATATATTTTGATTTGTTTAACACTTTATTGGTTACTGCATGATTCCATATGAGTTATTTCATAGTTTTGATGTCTTCACTATTATTCTACCATGTAGAAAATAGTGAAAATAAAGAAAAAACCTTGAATGAGTAGGTGTTCTAAAACTTTTGACCGGTAGTGTATATAGTTATGGTGATATGGTTCATGTGGTGGTTAGAGAGAGAACATAGATGTAAACAGAGTTTGATACTGTATAGCTGGGGCTAAATGGAGGGAGCATGACCACACACAGTACACACACATACACACACACACACACACACCACCCTCCACCTACCCATCCTACAACACATTCAAACCAGTGGCTCTATAAGTAAGCAGCATGTTGGACAGACAGACAGGAGAGCTCTCTACTCAATCAATATATTCACCACAGAGAGAGATAGAGAGAGAGAGCCGGCCGGAGGTCTTCATCTTAGAACCGCATCCCCAATACCTTAATGCAGGAGATCAATCTATCAGGCTACATTAGGTCAAGCGCCCTTCAGGGGTGTGATTCATTGTGGAGTACAAGGAGTAGCTTAGATCCGCTTTCAGGTGATGGGAAACAAGTGAAGGCCTGAATTATTGTACTGGCAGGGGTAGATTTGAATTAGTGTATGGTCGGATGACACACACACACACACAATCACATAGCTGATTAAACATAAACAAGATGAGATGTTGTGGGCTCATTAGTGAGAAACGTGTGTTTGTGTGTGCGCGTCCTATATCCATCCACCAGTTTATTTTCCCTTCAGTGACCATTTAGAGGCAGCTAGGAGAAACAGGCTCAGCTCATCTCTGAATTGACAATGCTCCTCACTCGCAGTAAATTACTTTGACAATTGCAGTGATGTTGCCTGTCTTCTCTGATCTTAATATTTATCCCCTGCACCAAACCTCCATTCCTCCCTCCTTCCCCTCCTCCGCCGCATCCCTCATTCTTCTCGTCCTCCCTCCGGAACGCCTGAGAAACAATTTAAAACGCTGGCCCCGGGAGCCATTGTCCCTGTGTGGTAATTGGGTCCCATGTCACCCACCAAATGCAATAACAGCGTTCGGCGCGCAGGGCCCTTATCTAAATGACATCAGTGTCCTACTTTGGTTTTGTGTGTTATACAGCTCTTTGAGTGAGTGAGTGAGCGTGTGTATGTGTGTGTGTTATAGCTTGGAGCCGCCACTACAGTAGCCCACACTGCAGTCTAGAGAAAGTGGTGTGGCCACATTCAGCGCAGTACCGATCAGGGCAGCCCTAGTGTGTGTGTGTGACAGCCCAGCAAATTGTCCATTGGAATAAATAGCTCTCCTATGCAGCATGTATAGTTAAGAGACAGCTAGGGAAAATGGTGGGCAGACGAGAGAGGGTTTAATAATACTCAAGGCGTGTTTTACACTGGATACTGATGGACAACTAGATTGGATAGTTGACGATCCACCATTGACTGGCTGATGCTCAAAGAACATACAGTGAGGGAAAAACGTATTTGATCCCCTGCTGATTTTGTACGTTTGCCCACTGACAAAGAAATGATCAGTCTATAATTTTAATGGTAGGTTTATTTGAACAGTGAGAGACAGAATAACAACAAAATAACCCAGAAAAATGCATGTCAAAGATGCAAAACATGACTTAGTACTTGGTGGCAAAACCCTTGTTGGCAATCAGAGGTCAGACGTTTCTTGTAGTTGGCCACCAGGTTTGCACACATCTCAGGAGGGATTTTGTCCCACTCCTCTTTACAGATCTTCTCCAAGTCATTAAGGTTTGAGGCTGACGTTTGGCAACTCGAACCTTCAGCTCCCTCCACAGATTTTCTATGGGATTAAGGTCTGGAGACTGGCTAGGCCACTCCAGGACCTTAATGTGCTTCTTCTTGAGCCACTCCTTTGTTGCCTTGGCCGTGTGTTTTGGGTCATTGTCATGCTGGAATACCCATCCACGACCCATTTTCAATGCCCTGGCTGAGGGAAGGAGGTTGCTTACACAAGATTTGATGGTACATGGCCCCATCCATCGTCCCTTTGATGCGGTGAAGTTGTCCTGTCTCCTTAGCAGAAAAACACCCCAAAAGCATAATGTTTCCACCTCCATGTTTGACGGTGGGGATGGTGTTCTTGGGGTCATAGGCAGCATTCCTCTTCCTCCAAACACGGCGAGTTGAGTTGATGCCAAAGAGCTCCATTTTGGTCTCATCTGACCACAACACTTTCACCCAGTTCTCCTCTGAATCATTCAGATGTTCATTGGCAAACTTCAGACGGGCATGTATATGTGCTTTCTTGAGCAGGGGGACCTTGCGGGCGCTGCAGGATTTCAGTCCTTCACGGCGTAGTGTGTTACCAATTGTTTTCTTGGTGACTATGGTCCCAGCTGCCTTGAGATCATTGACAAGATCCTCCCGTGTAGTTCTGGGCTGATTCCTCACCGTTCTCATGATCATTGCAACTCCACGGGGTGAGATCTTGCATGGAGTCCCAGGCCGTGGGAGATCGACAGTTATTTTGTGTTTAATAATAATAAAAATAATCGCACCAACTGTTGTCACCTTCTCACCAAGCTGCTTGGCGATGGTCTTGTAGCCCATTCCAGGCTTGAGTAGGTCTACAATCTTGTCCCTGACATCCTTGGAGAGCTCTTTGGTCTTGGCCATGGTGGAGAGTTTGGAATCTGATTGATTGATTGCTTCTGTGGACAGGTGTCTTTTATACAGGTAACAAGCTAAGAATAGGAGCACTCCCTTTAAGAGTATAATCTCAGCTCGTTACCTGTATAAAAGACACCTGGGAGCCAGAAATCTTTCTGATTGAGAGGGGGTCAAATACTTATTTCCCTCATTAAAATGCAAATCAATTTATAACATTTTTGACATGCGTTTTTCTGGATATTTTTGTTGTTATTCTGTCTCTCACTGTTCAAATAAACCTACCATTAAAATTATAGACTGATCATTTCTTTGTCAGTGGGCAAACGTACAAAATCAGCAGGGGATCAAATACATTTTTCCCTCACTCTAGGCATTAGTGTATATTCAACCAAATTCATTCCTAGCCCCATCAAGTGTGTGAACTGGGCTGGTGGGTGAGGAAAATACTGACACAATAATTGTACTAGTCAGACAGAGAGAGAGACAGAGACAGTAATTATTTTAGAGTGATCATTTAGGCTCCTCTGCGTACTCCAACCAACTCCCCTTTTAGAATTTGAGTCATTAGCTAAAGGATCCTATATATTTAACTAACAGAGGTAGATAACCTCTTGGCATGATCAAACAACGTCTCAGAGGCCACAGTCTTCAATGCCTCGTCTCCTGGTCAAATACGGGCTTTGACCAACTCCTTCATAAAACACTTCCCTCAAATGAGAGCCCTTCAAACGCACAGTGGAGATGCTCATTCTGAGACAAGAAAGTATTAGAACTGAGAGCAAAGGCGTTATTAGAGCGATGTGTTAAAAGCCATCAACTAAATACTGAAATTCCACGACAGAATAGTTTTACTGTCGTTCTTCTTTTTCCTTCTTAGCAGTGAGAAGATCCACAAATACCAATCATTCCACTAATGTCGGTAAAGCTAGGATGAACCACTTACAGACATTGCTGCTAACATTAAGGACTTGGTCTTTCCACAGGTCAACCTGCCCATGATTATGGGTAAGAGCATTGGCATTACTGATCATCAGAAAAGCACAGGGGAGTCCACTGTTAAATGTTAAAAGCATGTAAGGGCATCTCTAAAAGGCCCCAGAGTTAGGTAGGAAGACATTTTAAAGACAGAAATGTCCTTCTGGCATATGAAGGCATCAGTACATGCTCATTTTGATAGATCCGGAAACAGTAACTGAATGGCCAGTGTGTGTACATGTCCCAGTCACCTCCTGAAATATCCAGATTCTCCTCTAGATAACATCCCGTCGCTTTTCTCAGAGATGAATCCTGCTATTCTTCTTACTTACAACCCACGCCTCTCCTTCTGTATGTACCTACCACCTTAATGAGGTGTGTGTGTGTGTGTGTTTTATTCACTGTACTTGTGTTCCAGTGGCTAGATGAGTAGTGTACCTTCTTCCTGTCATCAGGAGAACAAAGCAGAGAATATCATCCCAAATGAGAAGACGAAAAACGCTAGCAACCTTTTTGATCCATGCACATCTACATTGGTCTTGTGTAGGAGGAAGGGGGAAATGCATAAAATTGCTGCTGGAGCAATGGAACGCAGAATGAGAACGCTGTCTGGGATGACAAACGACATGTTGTGGTGTTCAGTTCAAAACCAGTGTGTGTGCGTGCCGCGCCAGTCTGCTGTGCTCGCCAGCCTGCTGTAGCACACAGCTGAAGTACATCAATTCAGAAGAGCAATGAGAGGAGTTGATGAGAAGGTGTCTGTATTGATTTCACTCATCTAGAGTCTGAGTTAAGGCACAACACAACATGACCCTGAGAGGGTGGATACACACAAACATGCGCGTGCAGACACAAAAACACACAGACACGCACAAATTAACACACACACACCCACACGTGATAAAGACACCTCTATACCAGGCGGTGTCAGAGGATGGCCCTAGAGAGAGAGAGAGAGAGAGAGAGAGAGAGAGAGAGAGAGAGAGAGAGAGAGAGAGAGAGAGAGAGAGAGAGAGAGAGAGAGAGAGAGAGAGAGAGAGAGAGAGAGAGAGAGAGAGAGAGAGTGTACAACCCTCAGCTACAGGTGAGATGTATTTATAGAGAAAACGTCCTCAAAGCCTAGCGGTAGGTTTGGTTTGGGGCGGTGGCTGGCGGGCGGATGGTGGAGTGTTTGGCTCTATTGATTGGATGATTTGTATGTGTTGCCGGGGCCCGGTAAATGTGTCTGGAGACATGCGTTGATGGATGTGTGTGTGTGTGTTGATGGATGTGTCTCCGTTAGCAACGTCAGCCAGGGAGAAGGGCTGTAACAGCCCCAAGGTTACCCAGGCGACCAGGAGAAACAGATGGATGTACCACGTCCTAACTGTCTGTAATGTGCTACTGTACATTCAATCACACTCAGCCTCTCTCTCCCCAAAATGTTTGGTGTGACTGACTCTGACTCCGGGTTCAACTGTTTCCAGTGTCTATGGCTTATTTAGTTCTCTATCTGTTTCTGTCTCTGTCTCTGTCTCTCTCTGTCTATGTCTCTCTCTCTCTCTCTCTGTTTATCTCCCCCCTCTCATCCTAAAGCTTCAACTACTGTATATGTAGTTAGACACTTCAGTTAGCAGTCTTCTGTTTGTGTCTGCATTGAACATTGAACCATGGGTAGGTAGTAAATATTTACTGTGTAGGAAGTCTAATTAGCAAATAACAGGCCTGTATACCGACGTAGATACTGATTATCAACACAAACATGGATGGCTGCATCTACTACACACGGGAGAGCACACAAATGAGAACACACACACACACACGAATAAACTTGAACAAATACACTTTTTCCTGATGAACTTATCTCTCGTTTCTCTGCTGGTCATTCATTCATTCGTTCCATATTCTCTCATTTTTTCTCTCACTATGGCTCCACACAACGCACGCACACACAATGCCTTCTATGCTCGCTTCGAGGCAAGCAACACTGAACCATGCATGAGAGCACCAGCTGTTCCGGACAACTGTGTGATCACGCTCTCCGTAGCCGATGTGAGTAAGACCTAAGCTAACATATGGAATTGTTTTAAGATGGTCATACCAAGGATAATTTAGCTATTTTTTTTTTTTTTGAATACTTAAGATATATATATATATATATATATATATATATATATATATATATATCAAACATTGAATTTGGCATTACTGCTATTAGCCCATAGAAACACATTAAATAACAGCTTCCTACATGGACTAACAGATAGTCCAAAAACATTTTTTAAAGGAAGTTTGTTCTGAAGTGTATGTCCTATATCTGAGAGAAATAAGAAAGATCAGAAAACTATTTATATATTTTTTTCAATGTATTTAACCCCTTATTTTAGGCACTAAACTTTCTCCATATATACTTCCATTCCATTTTTTAACTGGTACACAGCTACCTTCAGACTAGTCTTGTGAAGCTTGTGGGCGTCCTCAAGAGAGACTCACCTTTCCACAGAGGGGTCATATTAGTGTGTAACCCAAACTGTTCGGACGCTTCAGACAGAATAATTTGGCAGATCGGCTGTACAGACTTCAGACATGTCCGGTGACGCTTGCGGTGGTCGTAGAGCAGACGTTAGGATGCTACAGACATTTTTGTGAGAAGACCGATTTTCGGGATGTCTCATGGTCTGAAAAATACCGCTCTAGCTCTGCCACCTTTCACCGCAGATGCCGAAGGGCGACATCGGCGGATGCGGTGTATTAAGAAGCAGCCCAAGTAAAAAATGGATACTTCTAGCTTCAACGGATGGATTTTGATTGGGATGTTTTTATTACACTAATTAGATTTCCACGTTGGTTTAAACACGTTAACATTCACAAGGCTACAGGGCCATGACGGATTACCAGGATGTGTACTAAGAGCATGCGCTTGCCAGCTGGCAAGTGTCTTCACTGACATTTTCAACCTCTCCCTGACCCAGTCTGTAATACCTACAAGTTTCAAGCAGATCACCATTGTACCTGTGCCCAAGAACGCAAGGTAACCTGTCTAAATGACTATCGCACCACAGCACTCACATCTGTAGCAATGAAATGCTTTGAAAGGCTGGTTTCTGGGATGATGGCTCACATCAACACCATCATCCCAGACACCCTGGACCCACTCCAATTTGCACATGATGATGCATACTCTATTGCACGGCACACTGCCCTTTCCCACCTGGACAAAAGGAACACCTACATGAGAATGCTGATCATTGACTACAGCTCAGCGTTCAACACCATAGTGCCCTCCAAGCTCATCAGTAAGCTAAGGCCACTGGGACTGAACACCTCCCTCTGCAACTGGATCCTGGACTTCCTGACGGGACGCCCCCGGTGGTGTGGGTAGGCAACAACACATTCGCCACACTAATCCTCAACACGGGGGCCTCTCATCCTGTGATGAATAAAATGTGAATTGATTTGACACACACAACCACACACACACCATATAGCTGTAGCTAAATATGCTAGGCTAGCATCATTAACTTGATCAGTACTTGGGCTGTGTTCATTTTACCATTATAGGCCTGGGTTGGAAATAGAGCCTTAAAGCTGCAATACGTAACTTTGTGGGCGACCTGACAAAATTCACATAGAAATGTGTGTTATATATCTGTCATTCTCATTGAAAGCAAGTCTAAGAAGCGTTAGATATGTTCTATGTGCGCTATTTCTATGCTTCCCGTTCTTAAGTTGAGTTTTTGCCTCTTTTACCTTCAGTTTGTACACCAGCTTCAAACAGCTGAGGGTAAAGTTAGGGTAAAGTTACGGGTTAGGTTTAGGGGTTAGGGAAAATAGGATTTTGAATGGGACTGAATTGTGTGTCCCCACAAGGTTAGTTGTACGAGTGTGTGTGTGTGTGTGTGTGCGCGCGTGCTTGTGTGTTTGGAGGATTATTCTATCTGTTTGATCTGGGGTAATACCACTCTCCCCTGGGCCACAACAAAACATCGCTGCACTTCCCCCTCCTCTACCCTAAAGCACCAAGCTGCTCATCGATGTATCTCTCCTCCATTCTCCTCCTCTCTTCCCTAGGCTCTCTCTTGTTTACGTCACAGAGGCTGAGGCTGTGTCCCCCTCTGTGCATTTGAGGGACTTCGCTTGCGTCATTGGCCAGTGTGATACTTTTTTTACTAGGTACTGTAGCTAGTGTGTAATACAGTAGAAGATATTAGGACAGAGTGTTCTGTTTCCAATTGGAGAGACTCAATATTGAACAGGAGTGCAGGACATCCTCCTGGGGAGGAGAGATGAAGCCCACTACACCACTGTACCTGTCCCAGCCAAGCCCCATCCCATCCCTACATCCTATCCTATACAAACCACAGCCCCTGGCACACCTGCTCCTACCCAGGCCTAGCTACATCCTACCCTGGCTAGGTCTCCTAGACACCCCCCCCAGCACCACTGACTCCCAGACAAGGCTCCACCATCCTAAATGCTACCCTGGTCCCCTAGACCCCCCAGCCCCACGCGCACCTGTTATCCTGCCCCTGCACCACCTAATCACATTTACTGTGACTGCACATTGCATTATTCATTGTTCAAATGAAAACTCTTCAGGTATGCATGAGGGAGCTATGAATAACCACATTCCATCATATCTACTACACTACCCAGGGCATGTACACTGTGTTGGTGATATGTCTGTGTGTTCTGGGTGTGTGTGTGTGTGTGTGTGTGTGTGTGTGTGTGTGTGTGTGTGTGTGTGTGTGTGTGTGTGTGTGTGTGTGTGCTGCAAGAAAGTGTGTGTTTGTAGAGAAAATGTGTGTGAGTGCACGTGCGCATGTGTGTGAATCACAGAAGGCGTTTCTCAATCCAATTTTCACTGATTAATAATGCAGTGGTTTTAGAATGGGAAGGACACTATCTCATTTTCCATGCCTCTTTTCACATAGAAAATAAAACATTTAATATTCCTTTACAGAATGAAGAACATGGCCTACAACGGTGATACAATGTGTGTATACCATTATGTCCTTTGGCCTCATCCCCATTAAAACTTTGGGTTGGGAAGGTGAGTGACTAAAGAATGAATTCATAAAACATGGAGGGAAACTCGGCTGCAGTTTTATGTAAGCAGCCAGACTTCGTGACCCCCCCCCCAAATGCATCTTGGGAAGTAAATTAAGGCCATTTGGCTTGGCAGAGGGCAATTTATTACAAAGCCATCCAAGCAATTATAAATGTCAACACAAACTGATTAACTGTTTTCATCTCTGAGTGTGTGTGTCATTGGTGTGTGTGTGTGTTTAAGTTTGTTTGTGTTTGTTCATGTTTGTGTGCCTGTGTGTGGTCTGCTTGAATGCGTCCATGCGCATTTGTTTGTGACCGTGTGTTTTCCCGACTGTGTGTGAGACAATGTGCGTGTGTGTGTCCTGGCTTGTGAATGAATAATAAAGGCTGACCTTTGTGGGGTGAAATAGAGAAATAATAGACAGCAGCTAATTCCATTACGTAAGTTGAGTAATTGCCCCAATGTAGAGAGGAGAGCAGCATCCGGCCCTTTCTCCATTTTGCCCATAGCTCCCTCCCATCCCTGATGTCCTTGAATTACACTAGACTGGGAGGTAATGATGCAAACCAAGTAAAAGGGCTGACGAGGGGTGAGGAGAGGAGGCAGTAGGAGGGGAGAGGTCAGAAGCGAGAGGAGGGGTGAGGAGAGGAGGCAGTAGGAGGGGAGAGGTCAGAAGCGAGAGGAGGAGGAGGGCTGAGGAGGAGTGAGACGAAGCAGGAGAAGGTCGAAGATGAGCATCATGACAAAACCTCTCAGCCATTACTGTACACATTACCAAACAGAGGCGCCGAAAAAAAGGCTATAGAAAGCTAAGGAGTAAGAGATTTAAATAAAAGAAGCAGTAGAATTCTGCAGTAGAGGTCTGGGCGAGACCGATTTATTCATCCTGCTCCCGCTCCCGCCCGCAACTGCAGCTTTTCATACCGCACCCGCCCACACCCGCTGGCTTTCTGTCCGACTCCCGCTACCACAAGAACTGGTCCCGAACCCAGCAATTTTGTGCCCTATAGTCAATATCAAAATGTGCATAAATAACCTAAGAAATAGATTCAATTACCAGAGATTCTCACGTAGCCATTATATTAGGCTATTGGTATTAATGGGCTATATCAGCCAACAGTGGCGACCCCATTCAGGGCAGGTGGGACAGAGCAATAATGTATTGCATGCTGCTGCATAAATGATGTAATATGCCAGGGAGATATGTATACTGCAGCTAAGAAAGTAATACTAAGTGCATGTTGTGTAGTAAGCTGTTAGTAGCCCATGTGTCTCACCCTAATAATTTGGTCCCTTTTCCCCTCATAATTTAGCCTACTGTTCTGACTTGGTGGTGCACATGTAGCCTATAGCCTGTTTTAGAGAAATGTAATCATCGAATATTGTAAGAGCTTTCATTGTCTGCTTATATGCCCCTTTTATTTATCCTACGGTTCTGACTTGGTGTACAGGGAGAACACTGTAAGATCAGCCATGTTCTGAATTCTGTCGCTGTACATTTCAAAAGTGCTGAACAAATAGTTATATTGACTACGTCCGTCCTAGCTCGCTCATTAATGTTTTAATTGAAATTACGGATTGCCTCTTATCCGCTCGTCATCCCCTTATGCCATAGTTTGTACATCTCAATTGTCAGTAGAAACCACATTTGTTTAAGCAAGTCAGCCATATCAGCTATTTTTTTTTTTTTAAGGCAGTAAATGAGGTTGTTCGCTGCCAGACAAGGCTCTGCTGATAGCCAGGTGTAGCAGTGGTAAGGTGTTGGGACTGCTGTTGGGACTCTGCTGTTGGGACAGCTTTATGTAGGCCCTAACAGTTTGTGTGCACCGTTTCTCACCGTTATAGTCCAATGAATGTACTGTTTAGTGTTGTGTTATGTAGTGGCTTTGCTGGCATGCATCTAAAGAAAATTGGGGGAGTTTGCCCCACCAAGATTTACATGCTAAAATCGCCACTGTCAGCCAATAGGCTAGACATAGTTTGAAAATAGCATATTTGGAGAGACTTGCACTTTCTCTTGAGCTATTTATTCAGATGGAGACAAATATGGGTGATCAATATTTATTCGTAAGCAATGTAGTAAACTATAGCCTAATCATATTTAGGAAGTACATTTCATTGGAAAGATAACTGTACCGTGCTTCTCCGCCTATGCATAGGCTATAGCCTACTCTATTTAGTCTAATTCAGACCACACACGCACCTGATCTCACAAGTATGGCTACTGAACTTGAAGCAGCAAGAATTATGAGAGCGGACACTTGCATAGGTTTTGTATATAGAATAGACCTGTAGACTACCTTTTAGGAGGACGATTTGCAGTCAGAAACAAATAAATGGGTAATCAATATTTATTGAAAATGAAATGGTGCAATGCTCCCCCAGCATGGTAACCTAAGCACGTGTTGCCCTTTTCCTTTTCAATGTTGATCATATTTTGATTGCACCTCGACTCACGTTGGTTGAGCGCCCTCCACTTCTTTCCATTATCAATAATCAATTTATTTACAGACACTGTGGTAAACTATAAATCTCATCATTTTGAATTGAATTTCCGTGGAAAGATAACTGCCACGTGATTCTCCGCCCATGCATAGGCAGCCTACTCTATTTCATTGAGACACACATATAGGTACTAGGCGCACTTGATCTTGCAAGCCCAACTAGGAGAGGAAAAGTAGGCTACTTAACTTGAAACAGCAAATTCTGAGTGTGTGTGAATAACGTGACGATGTGCTTTTAGGTAGGCTAACGCATACAAAGCAGAAAGCCCAAATATTTTCATTCCAAATTGTCTGTCTGACCGCCCACTCCCAATGCCAACTGCACCGCAATGATCTCTGTCGGGACCCGCATGTCCTGCGGATATCCCTCGGGAATGCAGCCCTATACTCTGCAGAACAGTACTTGTAGCTAAAACCTTACATGAGTCAGGGCTGAGAAATGCATAAATGGTGCAAGAGTGCTGTAAGTTCTTTCTCTGTCTATCTTTGTCTTGTTTCTGAGTTTAGGAGTGAGGAGTGCAGTTCTCAAACTGTCAACTGTAGATAAATGGAAGGTGCAGATAGTCGTTGTCTGTCTGCCTGTCTGTCTGCCTGTCTGTCTGCCTCCCTGCCTGCCCATCTGCCTGTGTATGCCATCCTGTCTGCCTGCCTGTCTGCCTGCCTGTCTGCCTGCCTGCCTCCCTGTATGCCTCCCTGTCTGCTGCTTTCAGTACCCTGTTGGATACAATATAGGGATTTGCAGTGAAGGCTTAGAGTCTGCAGTAAAACAAGACAAACCACCAACCGTACTGCAGCAGAAATGCAGGTTACTGCCTGGCTGAATTTTCACTTTAAGCTTACCAAGAGTAGAGAGAAACGAACGTATACACTGCTCTACTGGCTGCATTCAAATGAAATTAACAAAGGCAACACTAACTTTGGCTCATAATGACTTTTTTCTAACAGCCCTCTATGTGACTCAGAACCTGGCATAACTTGAGAGTTAGAAGAGTGGTATTTGATGCCACCGTCACCCACAGTACCATGCTTGCCAGGTCTCTATGTCACCCCCAGAGCCTTGAGAGAGAGAGAGAGAGAGAGAGAGAGAGAGAGAGAGAGAGAGAGAGAGAGAGAGAGAGAGAGAGAGAGAGAGAGAGAGAGAGAGAGAGAGAGAGAGAGAGAGAGAGAGAGAGAGAGAGAGAGAGAGACAGAGAGACAGAGAGAGAGAGAGAGAGAGAGAGAGAGAGAGAGAGAAGAGAGAGAGAGAGAGAGAGAGAGAGAGAGAGAGAGAGAGAGAGAGAGAGAGAGAGAACAGAGAGAGAGAGAGAGAGAGATAAAAGAGAGAGAGAGAGAGATATAGAGACAGAGAGAGATAGAGAGAGAGAGAGAAAAGAGAGAGAGACAGAGAGAGAGACAGAGACAGACACAGACACACACAGACAGAGACCAAGAGAGATAGACATAGACAGACATAGACACAGACACAGACAGACAGAAACAGATAGACACAGACAGAGACAGAAAGAGACAGACAGGGACAGAGAGAGACAAACAGAGCCAGAGAGAGAAAGAAGCTCCACTCTCCACTACTCTGCACTGTGCTAATTAGAACCACACTCACGTGAGGCTGCGCTCAATTTATGCCTGACACACAGCACAGCCTCACAGCACAGCCTCACAGCACAGCTATGGAACCACACTGGGCCCCTTTCAGTTTCACTATCAAACAACATTATTTGAGATATCACTGTTGCATTGTGTTAGTTGGAGAAAGCTTTTCATCACATCATATCACTCCACTTTCTGCAGCAGGAGCAGCATGAGAGGAGGGGTAGAGAGGGATAGCGGGAGAGAGGGGGGGGTAGAGCGAGGCAGAGAAAGAGAGAGAGAGAGAGAGAGAGAGAGGGAGAGAGAGAGAGAGAGAGAGAGAGAGAGAGAGAGAGAGAGAGAGGTAGCGAGGGGAGAGAGGAGAGAGAAAGAGAGAAAGAGAGCGAGAGAGAGAGAGGGAGAGAGAGAGAGAGAGAGAGAGGGGAGAGAGGGGAGAGAGGAGAGAGAAAGAGAGAAAGGGAGAAAGAGAGAGAGAGAGAGAGAGAGAGAGAGAGAGAGAGAGAGAGAGAGAGAGAGAGAGAGAGAGGGAGAGAGATGAAAATAAGAGGAAAGCTGATTTCATGCTCAGGGGATTGCGTCTAATTTCTTCTCTCAGCTAGCCAGCCTGGTGTAGGCTGCGTACGGAGATGCTCGGCACATTACTGCCATCTAGTGGTGGCTCTATGAACAGTTTATAAACCTCAGGGGGAAGCGGAACCTCTACAGTAGAGAAGAGAAACTAAAAGGATGAATTATAAAAACACAGATGGAACACTAATCTGGTACCTGGCCAGAGCATTAAAACACTACATTTAACAGCACCCAAAGGGCCCCTGTTTTAATAGGTAACAAGTAACAATTAAGTTGTTGTTGTTCTTTTATTTACTGGTATTAGAATCACTTTTAGCTGGCTACAACTATGCTACCTCGGGTCCAATTAAAGCAAAATACATAACAATTACACTAAGAAAAAGCCAGAGGGATTTAGCCAGAAGTAGTGCACTGCATAGGGAACTATTTAACATGGAAATATGGTGATACCGTGCCCTTGACTCCTTGATGTTGAAGTGTTAGACATGAAACCACTAGAATGCCTGGTGAGGCATGACCATGGGCTAATCACTGGGTCAGAGTAGCACTCATCGCCTCAAACCACGACTGTTTCAAAGACAGGACAAGAAATACAGGGGAGAGAATGAGAGAGCGAGAGAGAGAGCGAGAGAGAGAGAGAGAGAGAGAGAGAGAGAGAGAGAGAGAGAGAGAGAGAGAGAGAGAGAGAGAGCGAGAGAGATCGAGATCGAGATCGAGATCGAGATAAAGAGATAAAGAGATAGCAAAAGCACGAGAGAGCAAGGTAAAGGCAGAGAGGTAAAGACATAAAGAGAGTGAGGGACAGAGAGGGAAAGAAAGAGAGATAGGTAGAGGATGAGAGAATGTTCTCTGCAGTGGAGCCACCAGCAGCATTAGTAGGTATGAAAGGTCAGTGTGATCACTGTTCCTCTTCAACATGATTCAGCTCATTAGTTGTGCTCCGGGCAAAGCAGAGCAGAGCGGCCCTTACATTACACTGTCTAACAAAAGACTGTGCACACCACTGTGCACGCCTGCCACCGCAAACTGAAGAGGAGAGTCCCAATCGTCACAGGGATAAGAGCCACACACACACACATCTGAGAAACCTCTTTAGGGGTGTTTATGAAAATGGCTGCTTGGGCAGAACCAGATGTTTTACATAACATCAGTCACGCACTGACTCATAAAACCAAGATACTAAAGCTCTGTGACCAAACAACAGGAAAGTGTGACACTGAGAACCATTTCAAACCAATTCAACCTCTTTTGTACTGAAGGTCTTCAGAGCATATTTTGAATATCACACACACCATTCCTTTCAATGGTGCTTTCACAGAGAAAGTAGAATATACAGCGTAAGAATAAGGTAACAACCAGCATCATGCAGAAAACCCTTGAACCCTGGTACTGACGGTTGTTGCACTGCGTCCCTCAGTGTAGCAGGTCGTGGTAAAGTTGAAGGTGGGTGTCTGCCTGTGAGTCTATGTGTACTGTGTTTATCAGTGTGTCTGTCTGTTCTCATATGTAGAGTAAAAGTTCAACATTACTCACGGTCGTTGCACTGTGTCCCTGTGTACGATGTCATGGTGCAGTCACAGGTGAAGTTCTCCCACTGTTGAATACAAACGCCCATGTTGGCACAGGAGTCTTCCTGACAGGTAGTGCTGGGTCCTGGAGGAACAGACAGGGTGTAAAGGTGTGGAGTAACCACAGGGGGTGCCACTGAGCTCCATCATTGGAGGTACCATGCAGCAGTGCACTTTGTGTGGAACAGTAAGTGGGGGTCATGCGGGCCGTATCGTTCCTATAGGACGTCTCAACGTTTGGAGAAAGAAAACACAGCATTCCCTCTTTGTGTGTTTTAACACTGCTTATGAACCATTATGAACAGGCAAGAACAGAAAAGAGAAATAGATTACCTTGGCTTACGAAAACAGATACTGTACAGGAGTCACAGAAACAACAAATGTTCCCACCCTCCTCAGAAAACGATCAAAAACGACACGTCTTTTTCCAGGAAGTGAAACATTACAATAAAGAGAAACACTATAGACTTACAACACCATAAATCTAAGACACACAGAAATTAAAACAAGAACAATAACAAGTGAACACTTCAGAGTGTGCAAGTACAGTAGTGCATATCCCTGAGTATGCACTCCGTTGAGACAGTCGAAGGGGTATTCAAAGTCAAACAGGATGTGTGTGTACCATTCTCCACCAACCACCACCACACATACGGTATCTCACACTTTTGAATACTTTTCTAAGAGGGAATGCAAACAAGAACAGTGCATTATATGTATATAGAGAAAATCCGTCGGGATTCAAACAAATAACATACAAAACCTTATCAAAAACCTCCAAAGAGAAAATATAAAAAATTAAAAATAAATGAAAAGATAAAACAGAAACCCCAAAAATAAACAACTGCAAACAAACAGTAATTTAAGTGCAATGGTCTTATGCAAGAGGATATGTGATAAAAGAGAAGACATTGGAGGTGGAACAGAAGAAGAAGAAGAAGTATAGTTGCTGGCTGAAAGTGCCTTTACTGTATAATGCAGTGATGGTATTCAGTCACACGACCCTGTCTGAATCGGAAGACTCACTCTCTGTAACAGCACTTTCTCATTTCACCAGAGAAAGGAGGGAGTATTACAGGGATGAGAGAGAGAGAGAGAGAGATTGGCTGAGAGATGGCCTCAACAGCATGGTTGATGTGCAGTTGCAGGATTTGCTATACTTTTCTGTATATCTCAACTTTTCATATCTGAGTCATTTACTTTGATATGTAGAGACAGGTATACATAACTCTGGGTATATCTATTTATGAGCAACCTCTGAACCCCCTGAAACTATCCTTGGTTAAAGCTCAGCAGCAGGTATGTGATGCTATTGGCTGCTTCCTCTGTCCCAACTGACTGCCCATCATAACTGTCCATCAGTGTCTCAGTATAGTAGGATATATTCTGATATATATATACACACACCCTACATGTAATATCCTCTACCTATTTAATTACAACTCTGATGCTACACACTGGCTGGACCACTTCCCTTTCAGTAATCATCCCTACTCTCCTGGACCACTTCCATGGAAGCATGAACACAAGTTTAATTTCTGTTCAAACTTGAATAGACTACTCTGGGTCTGTGTCTGATGGATGGTTGGACGGCCCGAGCAGAGCATGATTACCATAAGGATTGGGCTGGTCGGTGCCACGGCCATAGGCAGACAGCAACTACGAGTAGGACAACATAATTACAGTACTACAGCCCTGGGCCTGGAAATTGACCTTATGTTTGATAATGGATGGGCTTCTCTGTGATGGTTTCTCACCTCCTCTCTTTCAATGTCTCTCTTTCCCTAGCTATCTCTTTCTATCTGTCTCTTTTTTTGGATTATCTCACTAGCTCTCCCTCTCAGCCTCCCTCTTTTAGATTCTCTCACTAGCTCTCCCTCTCAGTCTCTCTCTTTTGCTCCCTCTCTGTCGCTCTCACTCTCTCCAACATTTATCCCGCCACTTTCAGAGAGCTACACCCACAATGCATTGCACACAGCATTCTTTCAGCCACGCCTCAGAGAAGCGTTGAGAGTTGAACCTTCTACCTTGCAAGTCGGCTTTGGTGAAACCAACTTTGATAGCGCAGAAAAACAACAAACAGAACAGAAAGAAGCGGAAAAACAACAGAGTCAGGTTAGTGAGGGACCATAGGGTTAGTTTGAGTATCAGGTGTAGTAGAGGTATTGGTAAGTATAGTGACTATAAAGGCAAGTACTTCACATTGTTATGTTAAGTGGTTAATTAGTGTTCATCTGTTAGATTGCAGAAAAAGGGGTATGGTAGAAAAAGTGATCAAGCTTATAGATTTTGGTGGGTGTAAGTCATTGTGTGTGTTCAGGAATGTCCTGTGAGAGAACAAGCTTAGTTTGAATACTGATACTTTGGCACCACCTAGTGGTAGATGCAGTGACCCAGTCTATTATTTTACTACAGTCCACCAGTGGTTCCCAACCTTTTTTGGTTACTGTACCACCAACTGAATTTTGCTCTGCCCGGAGTAACCCTGAAGTACCCCCTCATGTGCATTTTACCATTAAGCTTATGGTCTCATGAGTTTTCTCAAGTACCCCCTGTGGATAGGCCAAGTACCCCCTGTGGATAGGCCAAGTACCCCCTGTGGATAGGCCAAGTACCCCTGGTTGGGAACCACTGCAGTCCACCACTAGGCTGGGACCCTAAGTGGCCATAAATGAACTGGGCTGAAGGACTTGATGGTCAGAAGGTGTGAGTGGGCAAGGAGGATAGTATAGCAATTAATAGAGGGTAAAGATCTAGTCATCTAGGGTGCTAGGGGTCGATTTGGAACTGGACGCATCCACAATATATGGGTTCATTTGGCATAGGGGTCATAGGTCATGGGTCGTACCGTCACATCCGCGTTCGATCTGTCCGGAGCGGAACAGGGCGTCGTTGATGAGGTCAGGCAGATGGCCGTTCAGATCTACAGACGCCAGACAACCCTGGAAACCTTCCCTAGAGACCACCAGTTTAGGAAGGTTCTGGTACATGTTGGGCCCCAGCCCTGCCACAAACAGATCACCTGGAGGGAGGGAGGGAGGGAGGGAGGGAGGGAGGGAGAGGGAGGGAGGGAGGAGGGAGGGAGGGAGGGAGAGAGAGAGAGAGAGGGGGGTGAGTTGATTAACAAATGAAGGATGAAAGTTGTTGAGGTCAGAGTGTGTCAACACCATTTCTGAGAATAGAGGATAATCCAGTCATTACACAACTATAATGAGTTTGTTCAGTCAAATCACCAAACAACCTGAGTAAACACAAACACTGTCAAAACAGCAGCTACGTTCCAATATCCACACTAGCATCACTTAGAATGAGGCATGTATTGGACACACATTCTAAGTGGTATGCTACAGTAGTATAAACATTGGATTGACAGTGTTTATGTCTCTATGATGGAAGGATATATAGAGGCTGACTGCTTGGTTTTTACTGAAAAGTATATCTCTAGTACAGATAGACTTCATGTGTGTTTACTACCTTAGAACGGTGTGAGAAAGTGCATGAGAGTATGTTTATCGGTGTATTTCTTGTTACCTTTGAGGTCGAGGTTCTTGGCTCCGTTGACGTTCTGTGTAACAGACTTGGCATCCACCTTGAGGGTGTGTGTGTTGGAGGCGTCCCTGGTGATGACTACGTTGTGCCACTGGTTGTCATTCAGGGCACTCTCACTGTTCCCCTTCAACAGACTGGGACCATTCCCCAGGTCAAACACATAGTGGACAAACCTACAGAGGGATGAGACAAGGGGACACAAATGCATACTTCAGTACTCCTAGTACTTCCTTTCACTAAGGGCCCTTCTTCTCCGCTGTACTTTGGGATATGGCCTAAGAGTGGACACTTCAGCTTGTGTGTGTGTGTGTGTGTCCATGGGAGGGGACAGGATCGCATACTTCAGTACTTATAAGTGCACTTCCCTAAGGGTTCTTCTCTTCTGTACTTTGTGACATGCCCCAAGAGGACAAGGGATAAGGATGCACACTTCAGTACTTCTAAGTGCACTTCCCTACTAGGGCCCTTCTTTATCTCTGTACTTTGGGACCCGCCTCAGAGAGGCCCCTTCAGCCTGTGTGTGTCCATTAGCGTGCCTACCCAAAAAATCTGTGGACTCAGTTGAAGTGTGTGAGTGTAGGAGACGTTACTGAGATGGAGTGCCTACTCCATTGAGGAAGGGGAGTGTGTGCACAAGCAGTGGTAGAGACAACAAGAGAGCACTCACTCTCCTCTGAACACTCAGCCAACAAAGCTAGGTGAGAGAATAATGGTAGTCATCCATATGACTAGTGCCTCACCCTTTGACCAGCTCGACAGCGATAAAGTCGTTTCCGTCTCCGCTGTTGAACAGTATGAAGCCGTCCGGGGAGGTGGTTTTGAACTGGAAGAACAGGTGCATGGTGGTGTAAGCCTGCAGGGTGGCCAGGCCCAGATAGCTGCCCTTGGATTTGAAGGTCACCGGGTCGGCGATGATGGAGCGCATGCCAAAGCGGGCATTGAGCTCGCAGAAGTCGATGTCTCCGTTCTTACACATGTCAATGTAGAACATGCCGTTGAACTTCAGGCCCTGTGGGTGGAGGTGAGTTCGGGAACACTAATGATAATGATAACAATAACATTTGGTATCGCGATAACTCAGCAATGACAATAATATTGATAGCTATTTTTATCACCCTAAGTAATGTTAAAGCAAGAAGATAGGAGTTGTTCAAATCTTAAGGGTGAGAACCTAGAAGAGGTCATCAGGCTATAACAGTAGCACTGACCCCTGACCCCCTTCTGTCTGTGTAGGTCAGTGCCTGGCCAGGCGCCAAATGATGATGTATGGTCTAATGTGTTCCTGCCAGGCCTGGAAGTGTTACCTGCAGGTGTCCAATGAAGGAGGAGGGGGAGGAGGAGACGAAACGTCTCTCTGTCAGAATCCCTGTCTCCACATTGTGGAACTCCAGACGGGTGTGGTCGCCTGCCATCTGGCCTGGAGAGGGGGAGGAGGAGAGAGAGAGAGAGAGAGAGAGAGAGAGAGAGAGAGACAGAGAGAGAGAGAGAGAGAGAGAGAGAGAGAGAGAGAGAGGGTGGGGGGCAAAGGAGGAAATAGAAAGAGTGTAGAAAGAGGAAAAACAAAGGGAGGGGAGAAAAGGGGTAAAGAGGGAGGAGAAGGGTAGGATTGGAATTTCAAAGGATTTCACCTCTTTTATTAGTACAAAAAATTGAATTAGTAAAATATATTCTCATCACATCAGAACCAGTAATAGTACCTTCAGCCATGTCTTCGTCGACTGTGAGTTTGAAGTTTTTACCACGTCGGACCACTCTGACAGAGTGCCAGTCATTATCATTGAGCTTTTGGCCCGCATATAGAATCTCTGGTCCCTTGCCTGAGAAGGACCGTTCGTTAGTTCAGGGTTAGGGTTAGTCAGCAACGCAAACCAAACCTTTGTTTTCTCTGGGTGAGCTTGGTTGTTCTACCAGCACCTTTAGCGGCGTTGGCAGAAAGCGGTTTTCAGGGATACAGTATTTTCAACCTAACTTCCGTTTCCCCTTTCTACACCTGCTACATTAGGTTAGTCTACCACTAACCAATTTGTTGGTCAGAGAATGAGAAAGCATTTTTTGGGACACTGATTCTAGCTCAGATCTTGAATGCAGGAAAGCAGGTTGGTTGCACATTTTGCATTTACCTTGCTAACTCTAAAATCAAAGATTTGGTTTGGCTTAAAGTAAAAACAGAGGAGAAAAGATCTGAACAGATTACACCAAACTACAATAATACATACAGTATATTTGTATGTAATAATCTACTGTCAGTGGACATATGACTGCTCATATGGTAAGATAATAACTGCTGTTACTCATAAAAGGGCTTGGAACTTTTTTCAAAGAACATCTCTACACAAAGCAGACAAATCATAGAAGGTACAGGTCCACAGGTCCACAGGTCCACAGGTCCACAGGTCCACAGGTCCACAGGTCCACAGGTCCACAGGTCCACAGGTCCACAGGTCCAAGGGCAAAGAGAGAATGTCTCTTCAAATACAAATTCCTCTGCTATCCACAAGAGGGCGTGTCAAGCCTGTGTGTGTGTGTGTGTGTGTGTGTGTGTGTGTGCGCGCACGCTCGTGTGTGTGTTTCATTACACACATTACTTGCTGCCGCATTAGGTATTCTGTGTAATCAGTGACATTGATCAGAGTAATTGGAGTGAATGAGTGTGTCTGATCTGTCACTCAAACTGGGATCTACCGTGAAATAAAACTGCAGCTTGGGGACAGGCTGTCACACCCAGTTACACACACACACACACACACACACACACACACACACACACACACACACACACACACAGAGAGAGAGAGAGAGAAATGCACACAGACGCACACACTCAAACACAAATAAACAGTTTCAAACACACCATGCACACATATCAGTTGAAATCAACATTCATTCTCCAGGCAACATTCATAAACTGTCTGTCATGACCAACACATGTTCCTCTCTCTGTCAGACTCAAGACCTCTTTATGAGTAAGAGCAGTTATACTGTACCTCAGTACAAGTCATTCAACCATTTATATTGTCAAGACAAATAGAGAATACCATTCCCATACTCGGACCATTACATATGGGAGGGAATTTCTGTAACATTTTGAGATAAAAAAATGTAAACCTAACAAAATAGATATAGAAAAGTTGGATAATTGAGTTGAGTTAAGTTAACTATAATGTATAGAAACAATTATAACTTATTCTTTGATCTTGGCTATAGCTGATCCCTTATCCATGCAATTCCCTTATCGCACTTCTGCACATTACCCTATCTATACCACACAAATCATGTCAAACATCATTATATAATATTCATTTAAAGAAGAATTCTCCAACAAGTGGAGTGGTGACTTACTGGTGTTACAGTTTATCCTGACACAGTCTAGATGGGGGGAGAATAAGTGACAGATGAAATCGCATCCTTCAAGGTAAAAGCTGCAGACATCCAAGAACAGAAACTCCACCTTCCGGGGACGGTCACATGACGTCGGCGGCTATTTTAGGTCGTTATGGTAACTTTTGATGATGGTCAACATCAAGCTGCCATTTTGGATATTATGTCTTATTCCAATTTTGACCATTATGCTTTCTTTGAGTTAAGATCAGAATTACTTATATCAAATTAAAATAATTATCTTAGTTTTTGGCAGTATTTTGTAGGTCTGATGCGTACTATAAAGTACTTGTTGTTGTTAACTATTTCGAAAAATATTTTAAATGTGTTTACATGTTTTCTCAATTTCAAAATGTCCGCTTGCAGTTCATTGGCCACATCGATTTACCAACCCAGTATTTTGGAATCTTCATTTTGTACTCAACACCTGTAGCCATCAGTTGATTTATAAATCAACTTGCAGTATACTTTAGGCTACTACAGGCTACAAAACAGTGTTTTATGATGGGTATCTCATCCAAAAGAAGATACAGGAAGTAGACTAGTCCTGTGATTGGTCTGATTGGTCAGGTGATCTGGGTTGGGATCCATGTGACCCAGCTCGTCATGTACCGTCAACCGCAACAGAAAAGTGGAAGCAAACAGCATCGATCCAGTCAGCACCAGCACTGTACAGTGGCATAGAAGCTAACCACTAACCTGGCTCTAACACAGGACTAGTTGTGTGAGTGGCAGTAGTGAATTAATTTATGTTTGTTTGAGCAAAACCAGCCAAATCAGATTGTCTACTGAGCAGTATAGTTGATAAAGTTGAGTTACAAACTATAAGTGATTGGAAAGATAATGTATATAAAACTGACTGAAGTATAGTCATCACTGTAGTAGTGTGATGGGAATTATGTGTTGACAGGTGG